>NW_008751668.1:1515157-1538504 GCF_000715545.1 Opisthorchis viverrini
TCGAAAATCGTGCCAACTGAAACATGAGGCGGCTTGTGTGCAGCACATTCAGTTGTAGAATATCACAAACGAGAGATTCAGTTGAATCTCTCATGAAAACCAAATTGATTTGCAAATGGGTGTATTTCTGCAAATCTATCCAAATGCTTTTATTGCTTACGCTAGGACTGTCGCAAAGTGAAGACAGTCTGATCGATGTACCTGAATGCTTTATGCACTGGAAATCACGTCTTCTTATTGTCATTCCTTATGGTTCTACATCCACAAACTTTCGCACGGTAGTCGACTCAGCCTCTGTCCATCGTGATTTTGTCTCAATATTTAACTATAAGCTATCTTTGTAAAGTACTACTCAAGGTTGCTGAAAATCCAAATCCAATCGAAAAATCAAATTAGTTTGCAAATGAGTGTATATACGCTACGTTTAAGCTAGTTTTTCTTATTCGGGCCAAGAAATACATAAGATTCGTTGTTTTCTAGGCTTTACAATGATAATTTTACCTTTTGTCAAGGATCTTGAGACAAAAACAGCTTTGTTGTTTACGACAAATTTTGATATCGATGCTCCGAAATTAGCTTCCACATCCACTTTGTGGAACTCGTAAGGAGCTTCTAAATGGTTTATTTCATCCTGATATGTTTTCGCAATGAGTGGCTATGATACCGTTTAATAAAAAAATCAATAAGCATCTGAAAAGTGGTTTTCCTCGGTGTCGTAATATTAAGGTATTTGGAGACAAAGCCTACTACCTGTTCGTTGCATTTATAGATTTGCGTCATTCACAAAGCTGGTTGTCCATCTTCCTTAGGTCTACAAGCTCAAGAAACCGCTCTTTCGTTGTGAATTGNAGTACGCTCAACTAGAGATCATGTCTAAGATGAAAGGTATTCGTGTGATACGAAATGTCATCCACAAACTGCTGTACACCCTAAATTGATTGGTCTGGTTTCTCGTGAGTTCAATCAACCTGCTTGTCAGCTTTTCTTTAAAAAAAACAGGAAGCTGTCAGTGTTGACAGACAGCATGTATGGCCATCGCAGGTCTGATTGCCAATCACCAATTACTATGAACTACAGCGCACAGTATCAGACCTCTCGTTTCGTCAGATGTGTTTCCAAACCAAGCAGCAACGAGACCGATCAATGTCTTTCTTCTCTAGTGATTAGTATTTTTGAGGTCACCTGAAGGGTGTGCTGCCAGTCTCTGAGGCCAGAATCCAGCGCGTCTGTATGAGTTCGCATTCTGTGAATTAATTCCGAACAAGATTATGTAATCCACTCGGAAACCCTGTCGACGAGCACCGAAGACGATCGTTAAGACAGCATGTGTGGCACTTTACTTGCGGGTGCTGGATGGTGAATGCCGTCGTGATGGACTGGACGAAAATTGTATCCGAAATGGTGGAAACACAGGTATATCAAACAAACAATCACGTGTTTGAGTTCATGGCTATGTGCGGGTCTGACAAATTCAATAATATATCTGTTATTTCTGAGCCATGTGGGCTATATTCTGTTTACTAAAATTTCCCAAAAAGAGTCGAGTGCGAACATTCGCACTTATCCGCTGCTGCACTTCATTGGCCCACTTCATTTTTACTGATGCTTGCTTCAGTCTGCCAACCAAACCGACTAACCTGTACGGACGTGCTTACGGTGTACGGTGAAAGGAAGAAGGCCTTCGCCGCGGAGTTAATTATTTAAAAAAATGCCAATGACCAGCTACAGACTATTGGACAGGAAGGCAAAACTCTCATATGCATCTTAATTACAAAAACTGAACATCCATCTTCTGTTGAACGCGTCTTCCTGAACTTTCCTGGATGTTCATTGAGTGTTGCTTAAGTCCAAGCAAATGCTACAAAGCAACTCCACAAATCCGCAATAGATCTCCCTTTTCAAGCGAATTTACAAGAAAACATACTGCTCACATGCCTCCCCCATCAGTAGTGTCACCGTTACACGGGTACCCAATGATCCGTTTCTTACATGTCGGACATTTCTCAGATTTTCTGGTTGCTCTTGAAAGTCAGAGGATACTCTGACAGCCAAACACCGAAACCCCAGCGCCAATATTTCACCCTTATCTGCTGAACATTTCTCAGTATCAGATAGTCCGATGGATCGGCTTCTGTGAGTAACCAGATGTTTTCGAAACGAAGGTAGCCTGAGGATGCCATTGTTGGCATGGCAATGTCGCGTCAACACTTCTTGTTTGTGTCTGTTCCGACAGGGAAGTGGGTCAACCGGGGGTCGAACTACGAAGCCCTCGAATGAGAGACGACCTCCCTGATCGCCCATTTTTTGCAGCGCATCGTACCCGTTGGTCTTTGTTGAGATTTTATTTTAAGTGGACCTGAGGGCGCAGTCTGGTTAGACTAGGTCCCAACTTTATGGCCGTTGTCGAGTTAGACTTATCTGAAACCTTGAAGTTGTCATATCTATACGGCAAATTGAATGGTGAGATAGATTACGGTCTACTTGGATGTAGGGGTTACATTCAGGCCATCTCGGGCAACTAAAACAACCGTCATCATCATTGTCAGTTGTAATAACCGCGTACTCGTCGTAAAGTGGTTGTAGATGCCGCAGTTTCGTTCACCGATAATTTGGGGGGGGGGGTAGGTAGCTGCGAATTGCAAACGGGAGATGATAAATTGGTGCATAAATCCAGCACTGTTAGTGTACTGTCAAGTGGGGGATTGGAAAAGGAGCTATACATTGAAGGCAATAGCTTGGATGCACGAGCGCCATTGAGGGCGCGACTGAGCCATGTCTGACAATGTCCCTAGCCATTGATGTGGCCCGTCTCGGGGTCCCCATCCAGGAAGACGGCAGTTACCAGCGCAGCTGAGTTTGCTGGTAATGGATTTCACACTTCGCTGCCAAGTCATTGTTTGACCGCTTCTGGCTCTCTTCCGCCCTTCATGTGGTTGTGCGAAAAGAGCCCTTCGAGGAAATCGGTCGACGAGCGTACGCAGCACACCGCCAACCCAGCGCAACCTATGCAGTGTGATCAGTTCATCTATCGAGGGTGAGTTGTTTCTTCCGAATACTATTCGACGTACTTCAGAATTGCTGGTCCAGTGTTCCCACCAGATTCGGGCAATGCTCTGAAAACTTGCACGACCGATCCCTCATGCCAAGTGTGCAAACTGATCTCAGATATTTAAGAAATCAGCGCGAGGAAAATCGTTTTCTTGTAAAACAGCTTCTTTCCGGTTGAAAACACGGTATACCAAACTGATTAACTTTTGAGCGAAATCGTACTCATGGTTTGTATGTTTGCCTCAAACTCCTACGGGAGTAGTTTGAGGTGGAAGTTGCCTTGCATGGCTTTCGGAGTTGTGTAAATTATTCAGTCCGTACTAGGACTGGATACCCTAGTTGATGCGAGCACGCCAGACTATTTTTCCGGGATGGATTATCCTGGTTGGGATGCTTCTGTGAGGCCTTATTGTAAAAAAATTCGAGAAATGAACCACTCTACGAGTACATCATACCCCAAACGTTTACCAGGCGGCCGGAAGTTGCAACAAACTTTATTTCTGCTCTGGTACCATCTGGTTGTGCTGAATGCAACCCGCCTAACAGATCTGGCAAGCAGTGCCTCCAGCCATGCGAATACACGTAGGGTGAAGAGAATTCCTACGGCCAGTGAGACATTGGACAGAGCTACTTCTTTCGAACGCATTTTCAGGCCGTGGAGAGTTGAACAGAACTAACTTTCAGTAGAGGCTAGCCGCTTAGGATGATTAATTAAACAACGTCGGTACTACCGCGGTCTTGGTCACCCGGCTACTTCGTGTGCTTCACACATGTAATGAAATTGCCATGCGAAAAGCCGATCTGTTCATTAGTGGAAAGGACTGTTCGCAGAATCTGTCGCCATCTTCCTCAGGAAAAGTTTATCAGCAAGTTTTCACAGACTTTTCAACAGACGACAGAACCGTTATAGGCGGTTGCATTTGCTTGACGAAATGGTGAGTTCGAACGCCGATACCCATCAGCACCGTGAATCCTGGATGTACGCAAGAGCCGACTCCCCGTACTTCACCCCGCTAATCTTCGGGACAAATTCTTCACGCAAATGGTTTTGATGAAGCCTCCACCGGACGGCGCTCCAGCCCTCCTGAACCCAAATAATGTCACTACCCAACCTTAAATACAATACCCGAAGTCGTATCAAACTCGAGTGTTGGCTTTGTACCCCCTGTTCGTAAGGTTTGTTGCAATAGTTCGACTTTCTTTGCATTCGTATTGACTTTAAAGCGAGCAGCCTCAATTCGTGAATTGGCATGCCCGTTTTGCAGCTGTACTGCAACAGCCAAGGCACCCTTTTCCGTGGAATCGGGAGCCCATTTCGTATTCACAAAGCGAACAGACTGGGACACTCACCTTATGGTTGTGAAATCCAACCACTATACTATTGTCTTCAGAGCATTGCAGGAGTGAGTTGATGTCAATAAGTTCACAAAGAAGTCGTGCGTAAGCGAGTACTATGTGGTAGATTGATTTAGTTAGACTATCATAGACGGGTAACGTACCAAGCAGCCGCAAAGGGAACGCTGTGCAACAAATCTTCGGGCGTGGGAAAAGTTGTGACATGGCAACCCAAAATAATAGCACGTCCCGTAAACTGTGGCGAGACCTGCTTACATTTCAGATTGGATTCGCGCAATTTTTATGCAGGTCTCTGGGGACGCCAGACTCAGCACAGAATAGGACCCAATGATGAGAAAACGGAGTGTCTAGATGAAGTTTGCCAATCGCTACGCCGGGCTTACGTTATGCACAGTTTGCGGAAATGCAAGGCCGGTCCTGCCATTGGCATCCTATAACGCCCGGATGTGTTGCTTACCGGTTTAGACTACTCGTTCTTGATCGTTTCTCCTAGACCCGTAGGATGCCCTTAAAAAGGGTATCATTTTCTAATACCACGCTACATATAAAATTGATGCAAACTCCTGGACAGCTTACTACCAGTTTCGCCTATGTGGAGGCTCATTAGGTAGTCCTAGTCCCCGAATCCCCTTCAATCATATTTTAGGTTCGAGGACAGAATTAGAGGTATCTGCAAATAAACACTCATTCAAAATAAGGGTGGTGGTATACGGAGACTGAGCTGAATCCATCGTTTATAATATTCCTCTAAATTACAGACACTGTCATACATATAGTTACTTCGATTTCTTGAATATCATTCAGATCGAAACACTAAACGTCCTTTGTGCAGCACAGTTGGAGAATATCAGGTGAGTCCTACGTCAGCACGAACTTCATTTGCAAATAAACGTTTGTCGACAAGCTCTCACTCTTTTCTGTCCGCTCCATTGAAGACTTCTCTCATTCGCCATTTTCTTACGGTTAGGTTATAGTATCCAGACTGACGTTCATCCCCCAGAAGGCATGACACCACCGTGAAGGGGCATTTCAGCCTCCCCGTAGGGTGAACATCTTTCAAATTTGATGTATAGAAGGATCAGCACCTCTTTGAGGGACCGCATCCGACAGCTGTTCATGATGCTAACAATCGGCTTATTAGCCGTTGACCACATTGCTTTCGGGAACAGTACTGAAGCGGGTCAGCAAGAAGCTAAATGCCCTGTTCCAGGTAATGCCACCTTTCCGGACTGCATGGTCCAGTGCGTTAGAATTCACCCTAAAATGTCTAACAACCATAATCAGATTCGGGAATCGGAATAGCAAAGTTACGGTCCAATGCGAGAGCTCATTCGCACAAGAGATATGATGCGAATATAGCCGACCGATGCAGGTCGAACCAGTTTCACGAAGTTATAACCTGACAACTGGACCAGTACTACCATATAAAGCTGTGAATAGATTGGACATGCTAGGAAATTTGTAATTTTTTGAAACCGCGTTTGTCGTCAGAATACCTCGCTAATGACAGTTTGCTCCTCGCGAAGCTTGAGTAGCTGCATCAAATCAAACACAGCACCGTTTCATTATCCCCCCTCTAGCTACCTCACCAGAACAAACGCGTTGTGTATAAGCTGCCACACATGCCACATGAAACACCTGTGTATGTTACGATTCTATCTGAAGTCGACCCACGCGTAATAATAATAATTATTATTATTAATAATACATAATAATGGTGACTCCACCTTAATGCATAGCTGCCATGTACCATACATCCCACGGTATCATAGCTAGCGCGTACCGAGAAAGGTGGTGTCTCCAGCCCCAGACGTATTTCTCCGTCCTGACAAGGATGATTTGCTCGAGGTTATTAAAAAGAATTCTTTACAACCGAACAGGCTTGTAGTGGTGGTCGCACTCGACACAATCTGAGTGTCAGTTAGAAAGCAGCTAAAACTCGTTGTCCGTTATTTGTGTGTCCCAATTTGGTAGCCAAACTTTGAAACACGCAAGACACGAACCTCAGACTAGACGTGTTTCCGTATGCTTTGACGAGATCACCTTATCCTGCCTAAACGCTCAAAGGGGCGTTGGGGAGGGATATTTACTATCCGGAAAGCGCATCATACTTCCGTATAGCTGTACATTTGGCCTTGAAAAGTGGGCCTTGAGCAATGTGTCCAGGTATTGTTAACAACAAATAACAAGATAACATTATCATAGTCATTTTTTCTATTTGATCTGTCACCAACAAAACTTCCAGGAAAATCATAAACAATGAGAGTATTGGCACAAATTGCACTGACTTGATTTCAAATTCGTTTACAAAATGATGTTCTGTCGAAGATATATTACAGCTCATTCAGCTTTCTGTGAATGCTATCCAAACCTTTGAAGTAGCGCACAGTCTTCACTCGTAACTCTAAAGTGGCATCCTCGTCAACAACAAAAATAGCCTTTGGGTGATGCTAAAGAACAAAACAGGGACAATTCAGTGTAAAAAACCGATGGACAAAACGAATAACTGTTCAGGAAACAATACGTAAAATTTGAAAACCCTAGTCTATCTTTTGCGACTACGGGATACTTCTCAGTTAGAACGAGAAATCACAAAGACGGGGAACCCATTCTGATCGATGAGATAACCCTGTTACGCGATCTAGCTTTGAAAGACATAGTGTAGCGACTAACACAACATAACTCCAAGGTATTTGAACCCTGTTGATAAAACATTCGGGCTCTGTTACATTTGCGCCACGAATGACTATACGATGAAGGCAGTGCCATCTTAAGAAGTACCGCTGACGACATAAGCATTTAGGGGACACCTATAAGAATTTGCAAGATGCACGGAAGGTGCACATAACAAGAATGGAACTCAGTTGAAAGGCGACTTCTAGGATTGCTTCACAAACTAGCCTATTTCTAAGGTATTACAGAGTCACGCCTCCACCCAGTTTCCCCAAAGACGTCCGTTTGCATGATTGAGCTACCCCGTGACCGAAAAATAGAAACTGTATCAAAGGTTCGCCGGTAAATTCGAAAACGGTAGTACCATGGACGATTGTTTGTATGTATGTAAACTGAGGATAAGGCCAAACTCCATTTGATTCTCCTTCTCATCGTTCTCTCACGCTAGCTACCTGTTGTAAGTCAGATCGGGTCGATCCGGTCAACGAAACCACGAAACAGAAAGTGATATGGAGAAGGGATACCTTTTACTGCATAACATTCAAGATCCCGATATTAGTTGGTCGAGTATTGTCCCTATAAAGAGCGAACGTTCACGCAGCGAAAAATTTCACAGCCGTTCCATCCTTATCGACGTGATTTTGTGGAAACCCCAAGGGTCGAAATCCCTCCATGGTGAGAAGTTTGTAAAATTCCCGACAACCCCAAATGCTTCTCATGAATTGTATGAAGTATGTTCAGAGACTACGATACGAAGCATGACTTTTCACTTTGAAGGCACAAGGCGAGTGTCAAAATATGGTGTGATGACAGTTAATTTATTCGACAGGGCTTGTGCTCCGCCTTTGTCTTCAAAGATGAAGGCAATGTTGTATGCGTATTCCAGATCTACAAGGTTCTCATCAATAACGACTAGCACGACAGGGTTTTGAAGATTCTTCAAAGATCACGTCATCATTCCATCAACGGCGAAGTTGAATAACAACGGAGAGAGTGGACATCCTTGTGGATCACCGCGTTTTGTAGAGAAGCTTTTGGAGAGGTCTCCATGCACCCTCACAGGCTGAGAAGACCGAATTATGTCCACAAAGTTCTGTGGCATACTCAAATGAGAAAGTGTGCTTAAGGCATTGACCGATCAACAGGATCCAACGCACCCTTGAAGTCCAGAAACACCAGGATGGTGGGTCGACTGTCAATGTGGCGTCGCTCTAACACCTGAATGATTACAAAGATACGGTTCACCCAGGATCTAGCCGATCGAAATCCCGTTTAATGCTCATAGGACTCGCGTACCGTTGTTAGACGACGAAGAAACCTTATTACAACGGAAGTCAGATTGCTACCCCTGTGGTTACCAGATTCAGTGCGAGTACCTTTTTTTAAAAAAATGGTGCTACTTGCAACTCTAATTAGTTGTCTGAGACGGCCCCTTTCTCTCAGATGGACCCTAGTGGGCTAGACAGGCGCGGGCTGAAAAATTCACCATCCTTGGAGAGAGCAGGTGGAAGGTCGTCAGGACCGGAAGCACGATGACACTCAAGTAGACATATACACTCGGACACTCTGAGGTTGAAGGCGGCTCCATATTCACAGTCCACCTTTCTCCTGAGGGCCAGGATTCCTGATTGTAGGTAGCAGGTGGCCAACTGAATTGTTATTCGAAATATTGTGCCCAGAGACCCAAACATTCTGCTTTGCTGGATATTAGGAAGGTGACAAGAGGCTTCCAAGGGCTAGTCACACTGCAACATCCTGTGGACGTTTCAGGCATTTTTGCCTCTTCCATTTCCTTTCATCGCACCTTTTTGTGTTCACCAAGCATCTCAGTCTGCACGGACGCCAGATTTCACCTGGTGTTGGATGTGTCGGATGGAGTTGTAGTTGCGGCAGAACGCATGTATCGCCAGAAGCGGCGGTCGTAACAGAGATCTGATATTTGGATGACGTTTGGTTGGATTGTACCGCAAACGGAGTAGCGCTTTGGATATTAACATCCGAGATTGGACCATCTGGCAAGCTTTAGAAAAGCCGATTTTGACAGGTTCGCTTGTTTTCCAGATCTATTAGCTTTTCAATGGCTAAGTGAAATGAGCGTGCTTTGTGTAGACTAAAAAAATCTCAGTGAAAAACAGTAGCGCACAAGTACATGGTCGGATTCCAAGCTGGTATTCCGGGACAGGCCGGCGGTGGTCAAGCTTCGTCACCAATAATCAATGGCGGAAATGGTCTACTTGAATTCATGACTGACTCGTTGGTGGGCACCACATGGTCAAGGGTTTCCCTCTTCAGAAAATTGGAACTGCAAAGGAACACCGCATCGGCATACCTCTGAGGCAGGCGCTCTCCGTCATCCGTGCGTCTCGTATCCAACCCAAGACAACCACTTGATTGAGCCGTAGCAGCGCTTAGTCTACTAACCTGAGCGTTTATATCAATAACAACCACAACGATAACTGAGCCTTCAGACCGTCATAAAAGAGCATCCATAGCCTCTTGGAAACTATCTTTAGCAGATACAGTCCTTTGGGTCGTAAACGGACACAATAAACAGGGTGTGATGGACCTCGCTTTCTCGAGATTCTTCCACAGACGTTACCAAACGAATCGCGCAGCTTCTTGTAACTCACCATCAACGTTGAAGACAGCTGCTGCGGTACTGTGCAAATCTCTGAGGGCAGTTCCTTATTTGTCAAATGCTTCAATGTTGAACAAACGTCCCTACATTACACTCCGATTAATTTAGATCTAAGTGGAGGGATATCAAGAATAATATATAACTTGCTGGCAAGCGGGAATCTGGAATACGCTGAAATTGATTAGCACGCTCACTCGAGAGACGGGTCTATTTAATTGTACGCTCGTTGCCGCTTTTGCGTAACCTGCAATGGATTATATAAGGAAAAATCGGTAGTACCTTAGAGAGGGTCTGCTACTCTTCGATGTGCCCTCTCTATATAGTTAGCAATAACCCGCGCCAAGAAGACGAAACGGAATCAGCAATACAAACTAGAGAGTTAATATGTCCAACGAAACATACCTGGAAAGCAGAAACAGTCCACATGTGATTCACGCCTTCCTCAATGGCTTTGCTTAATGCCAGTGCTTTTGAAGTTCCGGTTACAATGATCATGACCTCATCTGCATCCATCACTGTACCGACTCCTACAGTTAGAGCGCGTGCAGGGACCTGAGGGTGAGAGATTTATGGTTCACACAAACTGACGTAAAAGGAGTCAGAAGCAACTGGCGAGAGGATAATAGAATCGTTTTAACGCCAAACGCACAATATGAGCCAGTTACGGGGTTCAACATTCTTAGAAGCTCAGTTTCTGAACGACACCTCAGAACCAAGCGAAATTCCACAGATTCTTTTTAAATAAACTTTATGCAGGCCACCAGTGTCTGGATCTGGAAAACCAGCGCGAAGGAAGATGTGCGCCACTTGATTCAAGACCCATTTACGTTGCTCAGTAACTCAAATCTACAGAGTAAGCATTGTTCGCTCAGTAGGCCACATTTCGCGGGTGTGGACGCGGGACATCTTTAAGTCAAGTTTTTTTGCCTTTTTACATCCCAACAGTGAAAATGACTTCCATTTGTATGACGCTTTAGTCGGCTGGTGCAGATCCAGCCGCCTAGCTTATTCGCCAGGGCACTGAATATGCTGCCGCACGGCTATTGCACTACCAAATGATCAGAATCCCTGTGACCTATATGCAGAATCCCTTGCAAAACATAGAGCCCCATCGAAACTGTTACAACGTAAGCATTCGCCTGTTTTTGGCTTTTTAATATGTCAGGAAAAGTAATCATGACTTCCTGAAACACTTCGATAGAAAATGCTTGATAATTAAAACAATTAGTGAATGTGAGAACCGAAAGTGAACACAGAGAGAGCACCTTGATGTTATGCCGTAAGCGTTAAGGTTAAATTACCGAACTAGACCTTCATCTTTGATGGGAAACAAGTGAGGGTGTTATTACATACCGTGATGTCCATCCAGAATATACACCTTTGAATTAATCAAGTTTAATCCCGTTAAAGTGGCTAACGTGCTCGAGGTAGCTCAGTGGTTAAAGGCGAACTTACTAATCGGAATGTCGATACTTCGACCCAACGTCTGCATCTGGCCTGCTCCTGCCTAGACTTGGATAACCTGAGCATTACAAAGCCACGTGCTTCCTTCGGGTGGCATGACAGCCATGCGCCGAAATTCACAGCTCAACAGTTATTTTCTGAGGATCAAGAAACAGATTTTCGCAAGGGGGTGTTTTGTTCGCAGTGGCTACCTTGCGGCAAAGCGTTAGCAGGAATAAATATACCGAGAGCTAGATATAAAACTATATATACATAAAGCCATAAAAAGTTCCTGAAGCAGGAATCGTGTGCTAGAAAGAATAAAATATAGGCTATCAGACCGGAATCAGTGTACGCTTAAAAGGCCGCTCACATTTCTGTTATTCGTTTGCGCGAGAGACCAACGGTTCTCTTGACCCAAGCCGATTTCTGAAAGCAAGTCAGGACGTTAATCGGCGGACTAGCTACTGGTTCCAGTTTGCAGTCACCGCACGATTTATGACAACGCATTGTCCATGCTTGTGAAAGGAATAGCGCTAAACAATCTGGTGACCATATGGACTTCAGTGAAACACAAGCGCAACTGCCAGCTATTTTTCAGGGTCGAGTTTAACTACTATATAACGATAAGTAGCATGCTTTCCCATAAAACGCGCCACCACGGACTGAACGCCCTTCTCGCCGCCGTCATCGAACACGAGTCGTTCGCTAGCCTTGACGTGGAATTAAAGGCCTATACGAAAAACTCCCATGCACCCACATTTAACCTCACAAATATGGACTATACGGGTGCCATCAAACATCAATGAGGCAGATAGCATCTGCGGACAACTTTTCTTCATGCATAATAGACAAAAACGTGCCATTTTCTTAGCCAGAAGATTCGGGTCCATCACAAAAATATCCATAACTCTCCTCTATAAAGCGGTTCATTACAGGGAATTCTTCATGACTTATGAATAAGGCACAATGTGTCCGGGACTAACTGCTGTCACAGAACAGATTACAACATAAGCAGATATTTTCGATCGACCGGACTACTTGTCATTGGGATGACAAGTGTACCCCAATGCCTGAAGGAAGGAAACCAAAATCGAGTGCTATTAAAAGAACCTACTTGGGTAAGGTCATTATCAAAGAACCGAGCGTTAGCAACGATTGTCTCTTTCGCAAGTGTTTTCAGTCTCGTTCTGGAGACTAGACTGGAACCGGGTTCGTTGAAGGCAATGTGCCCGTCAGGTCCGATACCTCCAATGAACAAATGGACGCCTCCTGCAAGCTTGATTTCTTCCTCGAACCGCGAGCATTCAGCTTCTAAATCTGAAGCATTCCCGTCCAATATGTGCGCATTTTCAGGGAGTATATCGATGTGCTATGAGAACAGAACGAAGAGAAACAGTGAGAGTTTACGCGGTAAGTGCTATTAATCGGCTTATCTAGGCAACGACACCAACCTACTCAAGTGTGAGATAGACGAAGGAATGTGTATTATACGAAAAAGGAAATCCTCACCCTCGAGCATAACGGCAAACACTAATGGGATGATTCATTTTGGTCTATCTCGTTGACTTCCAGCTGCGATTCATGTGAGACGGCGACCGACCCTTCAGTATCCACAGAAATCACCCTAAAAGTCTTTTCGGCGACCACATATACTGCGAAAACCATGACGAAGCTGTGTGCTCGTAATCAGCGTGTAGGGCAGAATCAGCTCTCAAAGCACTGACGGCAAATCTTACGCAGAAATCGGATCAATCTGACAGCTATTGCACTCACCGGCCGCCCACACGAGTATCACTGTTTGGGAGAGTATTCGCGGGTAGTAATGCAAACAGACAGTGTGAAGGCGTACACAAAACGCCATGGGTATTCGATCGTACTGACTTGAATACGTCCGACACACAGTTGTCAGGGCTAAAAAACTCGCCAGTCAACTTAATCCTCTTACACCGTGCGCAAATCTCCCATCCCATTCCGAAAGATACGTGGGCAATTTTTCGCCGTTAAGATTAGACCCAAATTTTGTTTCCCCCACTAAGTCAAGACTAAAAAAGAACGCTTCGAGGATCTTGGCGTTTGCGTACGAATGAACAATGATAGATGAATCCGAGTACCTTAGCAAAATAAAGAACATCCTGTCGGGAATGGTTGAATTAAAAAACGGTGACAGATGGAGATAAAAAAGCGATGAAAAACAGCACCCCGAGTATTGCGATGGCTTAAGCAACCAAGAGCTATGGATGCCAATGCTTTTGAAGGTGTTTGACCGGCCGGCAAAACAATACCCAAGCAGTACAGTCTTCCTAAGATGAGCATACTCGGCTCATCTTTCAGAACCAAGTTTGACATGTACAATTCTCCTTATCGTCAATTGGCCAAATGTGCTAGCTAGTCTATTAGAGCCAACCTGGAGAGAAGTATCGACTTGCAGTTTGAAAGATAAGCTACAGTTCGCTAAGCAGATCAAGGACACAAAGCTTGATAGCCCTCTCTCTAAGCGGTGTGTGCCTATCGGTGAGACAACAGACTATGTATGCGAACCTATTGAGTACACTGACAAGGATGTTGACATTCCCATCCCAGAACCAACAGAACTACTAGGTTTCATTTGAAAAACAGACCACCATGCTTCGCCACCAGTATCTGTGTGTATGTTCGTGTTTGCCTTAGGACAACGTGGTTGTCAGAGAGAAACAACACCATCCGAGTATCCCTGAATGGTGGCTGGAGGAGCCCTACTTCAGGTGGAATTGCGCCACATCTGACCGGAGCCGGTTATCATAGACAAGGAGTACGCCTTCCATGACAACTACCGAATGCCCCTGAACTGATTAAGATTGGCGAGATTCATGTCACGCGCTGATGTCGGATCGCCTGGCGACGAAACGTTTTGGTAAGTAATTTGTGAAGCTGGGTGAATAGGCCACTTGATCAACCAGTAATAAGCGCACCCAAGCCACAAATATTTCGGTATATTTCCAAGCCTCTCACCCATTAGTTGACAACGACATGGTTTGAATTAGCCCACGAGGCCAAAATAGTATTATTACGTCTGGGTGTAGCGGTACCACATATGTGAGAAACGATCCGCCAGATGAACAAAAATGAAGCGATCCGAATTATTTGCCACAGACCCGTGAAATAATCAAAGGCCGTTGGGCTCTAAACCACGAACGAAACTGTCGCCATTGGCTCAACAACCCAAATTTGTACAGTCAGAAGTTCGACCAGTCGGTCCAGTTCAACCTGTCATCACTTGTGTCTATAAAACGTTTTCCCATACGAGTTGAGCCCACTGATGAGGGGTGTATACTAAACGATGTAAGAATGAGAGGGAAATCTGCCAGTGCCTAAATGTGACATTCTGATGAATAAATCGAATTCAGCAACTTTGTAGTTACATAACCGCATATTACTATAATTATGATACATCGTCCACAAGAGAGAATTTACCTTAACATACTGTTCGTTAATCTATCTTCTAATGTTTTTTAGATCCCTGTTTAGGTTACATGTTTTGCTCAAATGAGGACATCAAGTGGAGAGCTTATGTGATGACTGTTTATCGTAATGACCTGCAACTAAACCCACGAGCCTGGAAAGCCGAACAACATGAGACACTAATGATACCTTCCGGAAAGTAGCGCTAAACGAGCGATTGCACTTTGGACGTCGTATGAACAGCACTGAATAGTAGAGCTCTAAATGAACGAACCGGTTGTCACAATTCCGACTCCATTCACATGCTAGGTAAAATGGGAACAGAGAAGTTCACCTGTATCAAAGGGGATCGTCAGTGCCATTACCAGTGCATTCGTTTGTGTGGAATTTGTTCAAATTCTTTGGAGAGACACTGCTTTTATTTGCAAAAACGAATGCCCAGAGTAATGACATAACACATCGCCAGTGGAACACCAAGAACAGACTACAGGACACTTGACCAAAACAAACAGGTCACCATACACAGGAAACAGGTTCAACCTTTGCGGGAAAAGTTATCACCAGTAAATGCTTTGACTGACAGGCTTCGTTCTAATTGCCGTTTCGCATTAGGTTAGGTTATTTTGGCAATATGACCTATACGTAAAAAATACACATATTAGATAATTTAGTTTCAATGCGCGACTCAACTGAATCCTAATTGAATCGCTCGTTTATGATATTCTTCAACTTAGTGTGCTGTAGGAAGGTCACCTCGTGTTTCAGTTAATAGAATATTCGGAGGGTCACAGACGGAACACACTACTCATAGGGTGTGCCTTTCTGCATCACATTTAGTTGAACGAAAGATTCAGCCGAATCTCCTGTAAACACTTGATCAGTTTGCAAATGAGGGTAGCTCGCGAATTCGGGTTCAAATAGGACACTAGGTTAACGGAAACTCTAAAACTGCGCCTACTTGATGAGCTCCGAGAATGGAGAAGCTGGTCGTGGGCTGTCACGATTCTCAGCAACCTTATGAGAACTGTGTGATGATAATGACGATGAGTGGTGTATTCCGTATATACGATGTGATCTAATGTTTCGTGTTGCAGAATTTCTGCTCGATAAAATACTTTACTCAATGAATGTATTTTGCATGAGTCCGTTCAACAAGACAGGATAGGGCGTGGAAATTGACCTGCTGCAGATTCACATCAGTCCTCGTTTTGCAAGGCATCTGTGCCGGGATAACCGCTGAACACCTCGAAAAAATAGCGAACGCCTAAATACATCACGTCCTATCTGTCGTTAGGAAACAAACTTGCACCTAGAATGCGCTTGGGGTATTAATGGACACCAAGAGTAACTAACTAGAAACTAATAACGTATACCTACCTTGAAGAAGTTATGATACATGTAATAATGATACGATTCCGGATGATTTTGAGGCAAGCCAACATACTCATCCATATTGAACGTTTTGACGTAGCGAAAACTGAGCTGTCCAGCCTTGTAGAATTCCACCAACCGCTTGTACATGTTCAATGGTGTAGAACCAGTGGGCAACCCCAGCACAAAATAACGCGTTTCCGATGGAGAAAATTCAAGAATACGTTTCATCACGTATTTGGCACACCAATCAGCCACTTCGTCCGGGGTGTCAAGGATTAAAAGACGCATGACGGTGGTGAACTTAGAAATGATTCCAGCCTACTCAGTCAGGGATGGGGGCTAAAACTGTAAATGAACACTCGTTAAGCGTCTGACAAAGTATATCTGAGCCGAGAGTGGAATTGTTCCTCCTTAGAAAAATATCCTATATTGGGAAATTAGGCCAAGTATTCTTTGAACTTGGCATTTCGTGAAACAGATAATTGACGCAAAACCGTCTTCTAACACGCAAATAGAGAAGTGAGTTACTCGAAGACAATAGTGGAACTTAATATAGAGCAAAGAGCACCATCCTGATCGTCAAAGCTTAGTGGGAGCAGCCGATAAACCGCGTTTGGATTCGAACCATGGGCCTTCAGGTTGATAGGTTCGCGCCTTAAGCACCGAGGTACCTCAATTTCAGGGTTTCCGGACGTATTCTGGAAAGTCTGGGATCAGTCGCTCATCGCGCCCACATTCAAAAAGGCAACCGAAGCAAAGGTTTTAACAATGGGGGTCGCACGCCTGTCGTAACATGGTTATTGGCTTCCCGCATTTGCGATGCCCATGTGCTACACAGGAAACACAAGTCCAAAAGATTTAAGCAGGGCTTTAAACTCCGAAATAGTCATATTTCATATCACGTCAGGTGCTTCAACGTAGCCACTTATACCTCTGGGCAACAATCACGGTACCCGTCAAATTTAAAGGAGCCCTAGACTCTCTGAATAGATTAGCTATCCTAAATATTATTGTCCAGACGGGGATACCCTTGAGTTTCATGAACATTCTTCACATCCTTTATTCTCAGACGTCCGGTCAGGTTCAGGTGCACAAGGAACTGGTCAGAAACTTCCTGGGATGCGGCAGCGCTTTCCCCCCTCACATTTATCATAATCTTAATCGCCAACGTTCCCGGGCAGGGCATCCAGTCAGCATCATGCGATCTAGACCGGGCTACTAGTATCTCAAGGCCATAGGGGGCCTATGTCAGGATGGTATAAAAACCAGTGCAGAGCTATAAATGGCCATTCCTCACTTATTCCGCTTGTGGTCCAGGTGTCCACGATATGCCAAATGCGACTGCTACGGTATAGACCGCGGTGAGGCCGGTTTCTATTCTGCTGAAGCCAATTAGCTCCTTCAGTGGAGCGGTGTCAAGTAAGATGGTGTTGTGGTATAATGTCTTGCAGGTCGAGAGAGTATACATTCAGATGAACACAACATAACTAGACAGATGGAGTACTTTCCCGGTCATGAGTGTGGTTCCTTCGCGGAATTTGAGTGCAAACTGCGAGAATTCCAACGTGGAACGGGCACGTGTCATGCCCGCCGGCACAGTTTATCGGTGTCAAAATATGAACAGAATGTGGGTGAAGTACTCGCACCGTCCGTCTGTTATGCGTACCTGGTATACAAATGCGCGTTCACACTGGAACGTCAATAAAACGAGTCGTCGGTATGTTGATTATCGTCTGCACAATCATCCAATAAACTTATGTTCGGATACGCTGATTTCGACTGCCGATTGCTCATGTGTGTCGTTCACCGTGACGGTTGCATTGTACTCGTCAGTTTTAACACACAACATTCGCATGATCTGCGTACGTCTGACTGGTAAGTGTATCCTGCAAACCGGCATTTAAGTGCCCAGCAGGAACGCGTGGAATTTGGTTTGTTGAGGCGTTTTAAGTCCTCCATGGAAATCCGCGACTATGTCAGGAAAAACTATGGAATAGACTTGACAGGTGATGTGCGGGTCCTGGGCAATAAACTGTACCGCTTGGATTATCTGCGGGGTATCCGAGAGGTGTTGCGCTCATTTGGACCCATGGCTGTGTCTGTTTGCGACGATGGTAGTTTGAATGTTTTGTGGTCTAGTTCTGTACGCCTGCGTGGTTTGTTTGCGAAGTACGGTTATGTAATTCAGGCAGATTCGACGTGTCAGTGTAACAGAGGTGGTGGAAACCTGTGGCATGTGGTAATCACCGATCGTAACGGTGTTGGTCGGAGTGTGTTCTAATTCTTTATCCGAAATAAGTCACAGGAATGTAGTGATGTTGCTGTGGAACATTTTGTGGGAATGATGTACCCGGTGAATGTTGTTCGAACGATTGTGGTAGATGAGAATAAGTCACAGTTGTGTAGCCTGAAGGCAGCGATGCCTAACGCCGCTGTTGTGTTTGTTCTTTTCCAGCATTACAAGGCTTCAAAGCTAGGATTAGTAAGCTTATGGAAGTGACTCATTCCGCTAAATAAATTTTGTTTGCCCGGTCTAAGAGAATGGTGCATTGTAGGGAAGTGAGCGAGTTTGAGTTCTATGCCACTAGTATCAGAAGCCGGAACAAGACTTACTGGTCGCAGCTCAGCGAGCATTGGTTAACCGACCTGAGCACCTGGGCAAAGCATACTCGGAAGCATGCTGTGACCCCTCTAATGAAACAACTAACCGGGTCGAACCTGCAAACAGGTAAATTAAGTGGAAACTTACTGAGTCTTCCTTGTTGCTCACCTGTGTTCA
Source organism: Opisthorchis viverrini (assembly GCF_000715545.1). Taxonomy (NCBI): domain Eukaryota; kingdom Metazoa; phylum Platyhelminthes; class Trematoda; order Opisthorchiida; family Opisthorchiidae; genus Opisthorchis; species Opisthorchis viverrini. Next base: position 1,533,910 of record NW_008751668.1, read on the forward strand.
GGTCATAATCAACAGGAATGAGCAATTAGTAGCCAAGTACAGGATACCAGTAAGCGTCCCACTTGTGCGTGGCCGACCGCCTAAGCTAAGCGTTGCTCGAAATATCTCATCGGATGTTTGCGAGACAATTGTCGGCCTGGGTTAGTCTGATTTCCATGCTTGCTGTCGCTTTCCGTGCAGGTCGTGTGCCAAGCTGCGTGTTATCCACAGGTGTCACAGGCGCATCAAGGGTACAAATGCGGAACACGTTTTCGATGATTCTGTAATTTGTTTGCAATCAGTCATAATAAAATTATGCTTCCCAGCAAATGGCTTCATATTTCCTGACAACGCAAGCGTCACGGCAACCAAGGCATCCGAGCCTTGCGTTGAAGATAAACTTGCGTAGGTGAGAAAAGGGGGTGTAGTTTTCCTGCTTCGCATGTACCTTCAAGGGCCTCTAGGACAATGTAGGATCGCCTCTAGCAGCATGTGTTTAATAATGTGGGCAGGAGCCCCGCAGCCTACATGTGGCTGAAGCACTTTCTATGCTTCTCAGGTGCTCCACTTTACAAGTGTTATTCGCAAACCGAAACTTCGTTACCGGCTCTCACTTGGAATGTTCTGCCCGTGTCCGGAGGCCAGACGCCCCTGATAACCGAACAGAACGCTCCGGAAGCATCAAAGGACTGTGATTCTCCGAAGGCAGCTGTTCACAACAATTTTCGTGGGTGAGAAACAGATAGAAATCCAGTAACCAAGTTCGTGTACCACCAATACTTACATGCAAATCAATCAAACTGGCAGACACCGTATGCTACGCTTGGATGCACGTGTAACGTGCGGGTTGGGAACAAAAGCCATGCTCTGGTTGGTCAGAATGCCAGCCAATCTGGATGGAGCACGGGCTTACTGGCTCCCGGACTCACGTAGTGATACACAGGATCGAGGCTTTTGCCCAATTTACCCGGGTCGGTTTTGTTCTTGTCGTTCAGCGGTTCCCGTTCACCTGAAAAGCATAAGTGACAAACGGGTGTGGCACTGCCCTTAACGTTCTTAGCGTGGTGCAGTAAGCTTGCCAACGCGAGGACTCGCATAAAATAGGTGTCCAATAGTGCTTTGAACTGGGTTCTGGATGGAGCGTGGACAGCTGTCGGAGGAAGGTTATTCAACGCGGCAACTACCCGAAGTAAGAAACAATTTGCCTAATTAAGGTGCGCGCTCTGAACCTAAAATTCTTCTTACCATGTCCCCGTCATATGCCTGCTGGGGCCACGGTGAAATACCTGATCGCCAAACCTAGTTCAAACGGGGCATAAGTAAGTATAAGGTCTCCTCAGAGGCGACGATACTCCAGAGGAAAGAAGTCCAAGCAACGCGATATGCGTTCCATGGTCTACGGATTTTAGGCCGGCAATCCTTTTCGTATCTTCTCGCTGGACACGCTCAATGAGGTTTATTTCCTTCTTGCATCCTTAGTAGAAAACTTGGTTGGCATATTCAAAAATCGGTCTGATGTGAGTGTTACAGGGTATTCTGAAGTTCATGTGGATAATTCGGGTGTGCTGATTCATCCGTAGAACGGAAAAGTCTTTTTGGGCCGATTGCTCATGGTACATCAAGAAGGATGTGTCTGAAGAAAACCAGATGACCAAATCCTCTCTGGCATCAATCCGCGTGAAGTATTCTGGTCCATCCTCACCATTCACGTTCTCTGAGTCTCCTACGAATGACGCATGGACGTTTTTCTCGTCATTCAGAGGAAGATGCCTGTCAACGGCCCCTGCTTTGCAGCGTCTACATCCTTTTGGAGGGCACTGGCATTAGTACTCCAGGATTACAAGTGTACATTGACTTGCAAGAACATCCGGAAGGTCATCGATCTATATCAGAAACGGCGGTGGTCCCGAAATGGTGCCTTCAGGAACGCCATGGAGAATAGTTTGGGAGAAAAGAAGGTTGAGCCTGCTTCCACCCGGTCTGACTGGAATATCTTGATCCAGTGTAGGAGTTCCCTTAAATATCGAGTTTGTGGAGAAGCAGGACGTGTGGAATTCGATCGAATGCCTCTCAAATGTCTATATATGGGATGCGACATGAGTCCTTCATCCTCTTCTTGGGTTCAGATGTCCATCAATACGAGCATTTTCGTGCCGCAAGAACGGTTCGGGAGAAATCCGGGCCGGACTGGAGATAGCAAGTTAGTAGTAGTAGGGTGGTCTGGGACCATCCGTTTCAGAATGCGTTCAATCACCGTGCATGGCATGCTAGTGAAGCTATATGCCAGTAGCTGCCGGGTGGCAGTCGGTCACCAGTTTTGCGGATTGGCATGACAATCGCTTCCATGCAAGTAGATGGAAGGTAACCTTTATCAAGCGACTGAAGAAACACCAGGGGAACATGGGACGGAGCCCATCTGGCACCAACGCTGACAACGGGCTGATCTTGTGCAGGAGTTGATGAATGCCCCGTATAAATACCAAGAGAAGCCGTTCGAAGTTACGCCTTCACAAGATTGGATGTGACAAAAACGCTGGGGTTGAATAAAGTCCTGAATAGTGTTTGTTGGTTACCATCCCTTGAAATTTTACCTTCGACCACCTTACCAGAGTTTGGTTGCCATCCCATCAATGTTCATCTTCAACCGCCTTCACAGTTCGGTTACTATCTCATAAATGTTTACCTTCATCCACTCAAATGATCTGTTCAACGCATGCACACCCACTGTTTTATTCCTGTCCGGATTATGTCATGACCATGCGCCCCACGACTAATCGAGAGGATTGGAATCTTATCTTAAGACAAACAACGCAAGCGCGTCCTTATTCACAACGTAATCATATATATATGCGGAACAACGGCAGCAGGAGGCCGACGCTCGTCACTTCACACAGCACCTTGACCAGGGTCAGTTCAAACCTACGCACGACTCATTGTGCAGGAAAAGTATGGGCTCGATATCGTTTTGGATTAAACGACAAGAAACAGGCAAGATTTTACCCCCCTCCGTCAAGACCCGCATTCAATTCCACTGCGTCCTACAAACCTCGGCTGCGTCTACTACAACATGTCAAACGAAGAACTCGATAAGTCTCTTATTTCCTTTTGGTTATTATTCAGTTATACTGGTGTCTCTGGTAACCGCTACACACAACTGTTTTTTGTTAGTGTTATTTCACCTTCTGATATTACTTCGATTAAAAGACAGTAGCACTAACATGCTGTCTGTAGACATTAGATACCACCATGGGTTCCCTTTTCCTGTCCCTCAAGCAGAGCATCATTGGCTTATTTCTGCGGCGTCGTCTCGTGCACTTAAAAAACATATTTCTGTTTTCATGGGCGAGGGCAATAGTAGTGGCTCTTTTTGGTATGTTGCATTGTCGCATTTATGATTTACGGCGTTTCCGCATTTGACGAATTGCCAGCTCATCTTTTGTGCCTCCTGTAGTCAACATTTCGAAAATTTCATTAGGCGCTTCTCGCCCCCTCACAGAGATTCTAGCATGACTTCGTGGAAAATTCTGCGATTACCCTATTAACATGGGTGGAATAACCGTTCTTTATCTCCAAAATGGTAAGTCTGAAGCCACCGCGCCTTCGGGTACACCATAGTTTTTGGTGCAGGAAGCCAAGGATGGACCCATAGTTGCACGACCACACAGCAAGACAAAAATCGAGACAACCCGAACCAATGATGTTCGATTTCGGCGAAGCAACTCCAAGTAATCTTACAACAGCATCACAGGCAGTTCGAAAAAGCCCAACTGAGGCCTGTCGAATAACTGATGTGCAGTGTGTCGGTGAATGCGACAAAAGAATTAGGCCTCCGTCTTCATCCAAGGATGCTGCTGCCAGCTCGACAACTGGATTCAACTTGGACGGTGAATCTGTGCGAACTTTTGAAAACTGTTCCAAGAAACATGTGAACAAGTTTTGAAATGACTCCTCAGTTCAATGATTTGCTGCTGCAGAAACTGATGGCAGATGTACATAATCGGTTCACAAATTTCCGACTCTACAACCCCCTTCGTTACCTTGGTTTTGCAGATGCAGTCAAAGTACTGGTCCAACGGTTTGGTGAACAATTTTCCTAGTTCAACATTCGTTATCAGTGTCCCAAGATTACCAAAAAGGATACTGAAGATTTCATCGCTTGCGCTTGCGTAGTTAACAGGAAATGCAAACGCTTTTAGCTCAGCAGCATGGCCAGGATAGACGCTTTGAAGCTTACATCCAAATGCCAGCATCCTATAACTCCCGAGGCTGATACTGCTGTGTAAAAATTCAAAATTCTCTCACCAAGACATGGTATGCAAGGTAACTTCCAAAGGGCTATCACATTCTAAATGAACTCCAGGAAAACCGCCCACGCTCTATTCCTTTTATTGGGAGTTGCATTATTCACGCTACTTAACTGTGCGGTACAGTCGAAGGGTTCACAAAGAGGAATGCTGCAGAGGCAAATTTAAGAGCACGCGTGAAACAAGAGGAAGTAGGCGCTTTCATAACCACTAAATCACCCGTGTAGCGTGGGTGGGCAGGAAGTCAGCGGTATTCGACGTTCGAGAGGATGTAGCGTTGGCACACGTCAGTTCTGAAATGTGCAGATATAC
>NW_008751668.1:1539047-1659288 GCF_000715545.1 Opisthorchis viverrini
GACTCGTCCGTGGTACCTGCAATAGGGGGAAGAGAGAGAGGGAGGCATTCATAAGGCCATGTGTTAAACGTGCAAGGCAATACAGTCAAGTTTCAACTGCGTTACACCCGGTCGACTTAAATTTGCCACATTACGCCTCAAGGTCACACCAGTTATCGTTTAAATTGATACCTGACTTCACCCTGATTTCAAATAAAACATGAAAAGTACTTAGAAGTTCAACATTTGAGCACACAAAGTGCACGTGGTGAAGGTCTCGCGCCGACAGGGAAGCTTAACCATTCCGTAACTTTCAAGGGTACTCTACCAAATGGTACTTACTACCTCGTTAATTGTGCAGTTCTTTACCTCTTGGGCCTGAATTGTATTAGTGAGCTTCAACATTTAATCCAACCCCTCGATGCCCTTTGTGACGAAAAACTGTATATGACCGCAATACGCTAAAGAGAACAACACACATTGACGAGTTGGTTTTCGCAAAATGAGGGAAACTCAGCACCTATTCAGTTACTGAAGTCCAGAACACAGTCCTCTCACTTCGGTTCAATTTGATGAATCCTATGAGCAGCATGCGACGTTTTACTCGCGGCCCGAACTCTTCAGTTTACAGCATAAGGTTCATGCAGATAGTCAATAGAGGGGGCGGCGGAAGAGACGCAACAGCCTTCTGACAGAGACCAGATACCAATTCCAGGATATGTGGAATTCTCTCCATGGTGGACGCATGGTCAAATGATACGTCAAGCACGGTGCACAAATAAGGTCACAAGCACGGTCAAGTCAACTGAACTAATCCCAGACTGCGGCTGTCTAAGTGAAGCGCATCGCGCGGGACATGGAATGGCCGTGACTTACCTCTGAAGCGGAGGGTACCAGGTCCCAGATTGGCATGCTCACAGATCCAGGACGAACCAATTTTCGACAGTGCGTCCATGATTCGTCACAGTTCAGTCCAAGACAATGGTCGTTGAACAGTATTCCCAAGTGGAGGGTGTCCAGGGGCCAGCTGCCCTGATAAATAAACACGACTTCAACAGGACGCATGCGCTACGTGCGGGATAAGAACAAATCAGATGTATGTCTTGAATGGTCCGAATAATAGCCAGTCCATCTCGAGCACCTTTAGCTTGATGCTTCCCCCCCCCCCCCTACGGAGACTCTGACTCGAGCTTGTGGAGCATTCTTTGATTACCCTACAGTTGCAGTAATATTCATGTCTCAATAGAGCTTTCGATATACCATGGTGGACGAAGTAAGACAATAAAGACTGCCAGAGAGTTGCACGACCGTTCAGCAGGACACATCAACCCTACATTAAAGCCTCAAACCAGAATAGAATTTATTTTCGACTGCAGTAGAAATCGAGATTTTCGAGCTTCGGAACACTCGTGCCTCGATGAAAGACCTCTGAGGAGTCGAAAGATATGGCATCCGGCACGAATCCTCTGTCTTTAGCTTGAGTTAAGATCTCCATAAATCCTGGTTTGCTCGTTGCGCAAGAACAGTTTCTAAGGTATCCATGATGCGCTATGGTATCAAGCGTTTTGGTGCTGAGTTGATCAAAAATACTCCCTTTTACAGCACGATTCATAAACTTCAGGATAACCTAGTCTATCCAGTAATCTTATGGATGCCAAGCATTACTAGCTGTGTAGATGGTTGTGACAATCCTCTTCTTCTAACTGAAGGAAATTCACCCTCGTCAAGCGGCTGAAGAAACGCCAGGTTTAAAGGATTCTTCACTGTAAACGGCGTTTTGTTCGGGACATTTGGATGGAATTCATCTGATCCCAACGCGCTGGGCGGGTATTTAATGTGCAGGTTTCACAAAAATCTTGTATGATAATCAAATTTTTTGGACGCCGTCCATGTTGCAGCCCTGCTGAGACCGGATGTGACGATATCGTCGAGGCAAAATGTAAGCCTTTGTGGCCGGCGGATAGACGTACACCCAAAATTTCTCTGAAACCGTGGTTCGAAGAGGGAAACTCTTAACATAAAGTTTAAACCTTTGATGGTAATTTTTCGGGCGTACGAGACGAAACCAAACGGCCGAAGCATGTTGATTGTTGTTCAAACCCACCCAATCTCCACGATATTCAAGGCCCGCGATATTCATATTTTAATGGTGTAACGCATTTGAAACTCGAATGTATCTGCTTGCCCGTTTCTCATATGACCTTATACGTGCCTCTCCCTTTCTCTCGTCCCCCATTGCAGGTACCACGGACGAATCACCACGGGCCTTGGACAGGGAAGAGTACCCCGCTTGTACACCCCCCTAACTGACCTTGACCCGACCCTGTACACACCCCCCACTTCCGGTTTCGGTTTCGCTCAATACACGTGTTTCGTTACCACACTCCGACCTTCTCCCTTGTTCCACCCGACCTGTGCGCATGTGTGCTGTGTATACTGTGTGGATTAATTAATACCAGTCCGTATATCTGCACATTTCAGAACTGACGTGTGCCGTCCTCTCGAACGTCGAATACCGCCGACTTCCCGACATCCCAGGCTACATTGGTGACAGAGGTGGGATCAAGTCAATTTTACGTTCGATCTTCCTGCGAAGCATTCCGGAACACGTGCGACGAAATTGCCAGAGAATCGGTTGGTATTTCAAAGCTGATTATGTCCCACACCCAACCACCTCTGGAAGAACCAGAGACGTTTCAACTGGGCGACGATTTCACGCTCTGGTCGGGTCGAATGAAGGCTTTCCTTACACGGATACATCCGCAATATCACGAGTATTTTATCCTGTCCCATCTGGATGACCCTGCCGCCCGTCGTGTACTCTATTCAGGCGTTTCGCTGTCTGCACCACCGGACATCCTCTGGAATGACTTGTCCTTCCTGTTCGATACACGACCGCCGAGTGATGTCCCTCACTCCTCACCCAACACAACCCCCCTTTCCAACACTTCGACGTTTCACTGTCATTCTCCGGTCCAAAATTTTTCTCCCACCACTTCCGCACTTGATGTTATGTGCCCAGACTTGGGTACGATAACTTCAACGAAACCTGTCGTGCAATCTGATCACAAACTTGGTTTCACACAGGCGGCTTATTCAACTCCCGATGATGAAGTCGATAATAACGAAAAGCCTCCAGGGGAGACGGAAGGGGACACAAGATCTCGAACTCTATCCGATGACTTGGAGCAAGTGCATGAAGAAGCCGCCAACGACACAACACAAGTTCCTTTTCTTTGTGGTATTGATGTGGACCAGCGGAACCCAGTACTTTACACTGAAGACGATGATAATAATCAAGCTGCAGACAGCAAGCCACAACAAACAAAAGTGGTGGTGGACGCGAACTCCAGTGCGCAGACGAGTATGGACACGATAAACCTGGACCCAGTGGTCAACAAAGCGGACGTTTCTCTAGTCATCTCACCAGCCGGGCACACAGAAGATGCTGTCTATCAAACAGATGCAGTTTCGGTCACCTCGCCGAATTCGACTCTAGTGAAAATCAAGACTTCCGTTGCTACTGCCAACAGCTCTGCAGACCGGCACCCTGTGGTTGGACAAACCCACCTTAAGGTTGCCAACTCAGGAGGCAACATGAGAGACGTGCTACATTCCATTCTTCCACATGGCCCTGGACCACCCCGTTCAACTGTTACAAGCACTCCTTCTGAGCACTGAGGACAGTGCTCAGACTCGGGGGGGGGGCAATGTAACGCATTTGAAACTCGAATGTATCTGCTTGCCCGTTTCTCATATGACCTTATACGTGCCTCTCCCTTTCTCTCTTCCCCCATTGCAGGTACCACGGACGAATCACCACGGGCCTTGGACAGGGAAGAGTACCCCGCTTGTACACCCCCCTAACTGACCTTGACCCGACCCTGTACACACCCCCCACTTCCGGTTTCGGTTTCGCTCAATACACGTGTTTCGTTACCACACTCCGACCTTCTCCCTTGTTCCACCCGACCTGTGCGCATGTGTGCTGTGTATACTGTGTGGATTAATTAATACCAGTCCGTATATCTGCACATTTCAGAACTGACGTGTGCCGTCCTCTCGAACGTCGAATACCGCTGACTTCCCGACATCCCACGCTACAATGGCGCTATGACTGAGCACGTGAGTGCGGAGGATGATTTTGCGGAGAATTTAGCCCGTTAAAGTTTTTTCTCGTTGATTGCATTTCAAGTCGCTTTGAAAGAGTACTAGGCGAAGCATTTCGTTGTTTTCGTCCGCATGAGCGCCAAAACGAGCAGCAGTTCGCTACTTTTGTATGATAAAGCCTCCTACCGTTGCAGCAGACATCCCTGCAGACGAAGCAGAAGCCGTGGAATTCGTCGCACCTAGTAAGTTAATGGTTGACTGTGTATACGTTGTAGCACACGTCGTACTGATTGTCCGGCAAGGTTCCACGTTCGCCGGTACCATGACTGCTTGAGGGTTACTTCCTACTACCTGGAGCACAACCATCCACGCAGCATTTTATTTTTGACAGGCTCCCCATCAACCAGCGACTGACAAATGGTGAATTAAAGGAGTGTTGTACCCTTTTGAAATATTGTGCTCCGTCATCGGAGATTCGGCAGCACGTCGCCGACCACTTTGGAAAGGTACTCACTATCAAGGATGTGCGTAGCCATCGCTTCAAATGTCGACCCCATTGTTAAGTAGGTCGTTGGTTAACTTTTAGTCGGTTTTTTAGATGACACGTCACCGATCATAGCCAAGTTTCGAGAGTGCGGTCGCGTGCTAATAGTGGAATCGGTGGGTGGCAGATATATTTACCTGTGCTTTTCTCGAACGCAGCAGATAGCACTCCTTAGGCGTTACCCGGACATTGTAAACGTTGATGCTACACACAGGACTAACCGTCTTGGGTAAATAAATTTAGAGGCCCTGACGTTCACTGTTAAGGTACAAGCTTTATACATTTCTTGTGACGGATGTAGTGTATGCCTTTGTCGAAAGCGAGCATTTTGCGGCATTGCGCAAGCTGTTCAGTTTGTTCAAGGATATGACGGGTGGACACTATGAAGTCAAAACGTTCGTCATGGACAAGATCACCTCGCAGATGCGGGCTGCCAAAGCTGTATTTGGCTGCGATATAATGCTGCGCTGTTTTCACGCACGGCAAGCCATCCGGAAGTGCGCACGTTTCATTGCTCTGGTGTAACTTCTGCAGACAATTTTCAACCGCATTCGTCACATATCCCACCGCATAACTCGCTTTGATAATGCAGCTGAGTAAGTGACTGTGCACCAAACACTAATCCCGTAGATTTCGCCACGATTTGCAAATCCTGAGGAGAACAGATCCCAGTTTTGTCTCTTATTTGACTGCCCACTGGCTCCACATCACTCGAAAGTGAGCCATTCATGCACAACTTGGGTTGGCACATCTTGGAAATGTGAACAACAACCGCCTGGAGAACGCCAACGGGGGTTTGAAGGGGCGCGTGCATCACTCAGATAATCTGGAGCATGCCGTACAGAAGGTCGCTTATCACAGCGAATGGCTAATGCGCGAATATGAAATGCACACCAATTATTATTTTGATAGACAAGAAATTCGGGAGGGAGACATCTACTTTCTACGTGTGGTTTCCCGGATGACGACGTACGCCGCTAATCAGGTTCTCAGGCACACTGGAATATGCACGCCAAATCTGATGTACGACCAGACAGATCGCTTCAATGTGAGAAGTCCGCTGTTGGTCAGTTTGTGGTACAAACCCCCAAATTTTCTCAGACAGTCAACACCTCGGCCCGAACCTGCACGTGCATACTTTACTAATCAATGTGGCTACCTTGTGTACACCTATTTTCAGTATTCCGCGGCCGCTCGTTCCCGTGCGGTAAACTGATTAATCCAACATGCAGTGCCTAGGTCAATTTGCAATCCATCAACGGTGGCTTGCCGAAAACAACCTACCGGAAGGAGGAGTGCCTTTATCTCTGGTTCCGAAGCCAGAGCCATCACCAACAGAGCACTTGCACAAGAAGCTTGATCGGTTGGTTGGCAGACTGAAGCTGTTGGAACCACGCAAGGCTGCTAAGTGTATGAAGCGTCTGATTGTCCAAAGCCAGCTGATGTTGCGTCAAAATTCAAATAGTCACAGGACAGTCAGCCTCTGGTGTTGGATGGCAACCGCAACCAACCACAGTGTCGTTCGACGTCAAACGGCGCTGTTCCCTGTGGTCTCTGCGGCCAGCCAACTGACCCTGCTGATTGATGGTGTCAACGTAATCGACTTCCATATCACCGTTATTGCTGCGGCAATGAGCCCTGCTCGCTGTGTGGAGAAAATCTTCAGGCGCGTCCGCCAGGTGAGTGCGCACGCATCAATTAAACTATTCCCATTAGTTGCCGGTCGGTCTACCTGTCGGTCAGCTAAAAGAGCTTGCTTTGACATTGATCTTGTCAGTCCACGGAGGACAAGCCGAGTCTGCCCCGTAAGAATGTCGCAATAAAACTGGTTTGTTTAATTTCGGAGTAGATGGAGACCGGTAATTTGAGGCCTAATTTCTTAGCATACGCTTTATAGATCTTGTTTTCGAATCCCGTGATGACGAAGAATTCGTGATTGTAACTCGAAGGCCTCAAATGCTGAATCAATGAACCTATGGCAACCCGCAACGACTATACATTTATCTATCATCCAGGTAATGGGAATTATGAACCATTAGGTAAGCAAACAAATAAAATTACATCCTAATGCTTAAATGCTGTTCCTAAAGATTAATTGCTTGCTCATTTTCCGTTTCAGAATCCTTGTCCCGTGAAGTGGATCATAAGAACATGAAAAATGGAGCGACTACCAACTAAGCTTGTATCAGTGACGCCAATGAATAAAATGCACTTCGCCAACGGTGTTTTTGTAAATTCGTGGCGGGCGCATTATCAACCAGTGGAGTTATGAGTATGGAGTGCCGTCGTTGGCCATTGTATTAAGTTACGGTTCATAGGTGAAGCCTCATAATCTGCGTCGCGAATAGCAGTTACGCTAAGTAGTCGAGGTGAGCGACAGCTCATTGTTTCGGGTAATCTAGGGAGTGGTCGAGGGGCACAATCAAGAGTAGGGGGTGGGAGTGCGCTATCAAATTGGGTGGTAATTACAGTTCGACAGGTGATGACCACCGTTGATCGTTGGGCTTGTCTATTATGTGTTGCCGGGGCATTATGGTTAGCTACGAGCATGTGTGCGGGCCTGGCAGTTACTGTAGGTAGCCACCTTAGGTTACGTCGACTACAGTCGTGATGTTTACTGAATGTAGTAAACATAAATGGCATCGAGTAAGCATGAGTATGACGATAAATAGTCAAGTTAGGTGACTTCGAGTACAGTTGTGAGTATAGGCTGTGAGATTAGGCTATCACCCATAGTTGAGTCCTTGTCTTAACCGGTCGGCATATATATTGGTCGTTAAGATGTCACGCATAGTTGGAAACTGGTTTCTATCGACCCGCATAGATACTGGCTTTGTGTTTACTGTAGGTAGCAGGCAGGTACGACAGTGAAGATCGGTGTTTAACACTGATTTCACGCTCTCCATGATGATATAAGTAGCAGACATAAGTGTGAGAGCGCGCACGTTTATGGGTATGACGGGCCATCGTTGGCAGTTAAACCGGGACACTTCGCATAGCGGAGGCCTACTAAACAGCGTCGCATATAGGCACTGGCCTGGCAGTTTCAGTAAGTAGTCAAGGTAGGCGATGTCACGTACAGTTTTGATTATTAGGTCCACCGTTCGCCATTAGATGTATGCAAAAGGACATTGACTCAATAGGTACGATCAGTAGCCAAGTTAGATGACTTCGGGTACAGTTGTGAGTATAACAGGCTATCAGGTGTGGCTACCACGCATAACTGAGGCCGGCATATACATTGAACTGATTTTTACTGTAGCTAGCAAGGCAAGCGGTATCGCGTGTAGTTAAGTGTATACAAGACCCTCATTGACCATCGGGCTATGTTACTGTGCATAGGTGCAGTCTCCTTATCAACATTGCACATAAACGCGGGCCTAGCAGTTACAACAGGTATTCGAGATGAGTGAAAACTAGTAGAGATACGAGTACAAGGGGCCGTCGTTGCTCATTGGATTGGGCTGCCGCGCATACGTGGGGAACCGTAATCAGCGTCGCACATAAACACGGATCCAGCAGCTACAATAGGTAGTCGAGGTGAGTGACAACGGCTACCGTCATCGTGGTGACCACTTTATGGTGGTCATCACCTATAGAACGTCATAGTTATAATAGGAAAGACGCTCACAACTATCTCCTAACACTGTATTATCTATAAGCTAGTTATGCAAATCTGGGAAAGGGAATCATCCACAGATAGCCCTCACACCGCCACTGCAAGTTTGTGCTGTTGTCTAACTTTATTGCACTTATTGGAATATGAGATCCATGAGGAAAATGTGTTGTGAGCAGGTTCGTCGAACAAAAATATCCCATTTGTTAAATGAGATGTCTAAAGCAAACAAACGCCTGCGACTGATCCTATAGGGTGACATTTGCATTAAATACTCTTAAGATGTTATTTTCATTCTTCAGGAACACCGAGGAACGCCAAAATATGCTAAGGTACGATTTCGTGTTTTATGTTGCGTAAACCGGCAAAAAATGCAAATTGGCATTGCTCAATGACCTTGACATTTCGCTCACTTAAACAACCTGCATACGTGCAACATGTCACGGGACGGTGCACATTGATGAGACAAACTCCCCATTAAAATAGCAACTTCGAAAACCCTATAGTTTCGGCGAAATCAATTTGGGTGTGCCAATAACCTGCGGTGCCTTTGTAGCGTCCTCAATAAGCTTCCGTAAATCATGGGCTCTTAGTTTCCGTGCTTGAGAGGGCCGTTTACCTATTCTAACAATGGTGATTCATGCACCTAGATAGTTTACTTCTTTTTTATTTAGGCGGAGTACAGTGCAGTGTTCTGCTGCCATATATTTATTTGTCGGATATCTGGTTCATGGAGTTTTCATATCTTCCAACAGGGAGGCTAGAATTTCGGTTCATTCGGGTTATATTTTTAAGGAGTGAAACGCATATCGCGTTGCTTGGACTTCTTTCCTCTGGAGTATCGTCGCCTCTGAGGAGACCTTATACTTACTTATGCCCCGTTTGAACTAGGTTTGGCGATCAGGTATTTCACCGTGGCCCCAGCAGGCATATGACGGGGACATGGTAAGAAGAATTTTAGGTTCAGAGCGCGCACCTTAATTAGGCAAATTGTTTCTTACTTCGGGTAGTTGCCGCGTTGAATAACCTTCCTCCGACAGCTGTCCACGCTCCATCCAGAACCCAGTTCAAAGCACTATTGGACACCTATTTTATGCGAGTCCTCGCGTTGGCAAGCTTACTGCACCACGCTAAGAACGTTAAGGGCAGTGCCACACCCGTTTGTCACTTATGCTTTTCAGGTGAACGGGAACCGCTGAACGACAAGAACAAAACCGACCCGGGTAAATTGGGCAAAAGCCTCGATCCTGTGTATCACTACGTGAGTCCGGGAGCCAGTAAGCCCGTGCTCCATCCAGATTGGCTGGCATTCTGACCAACCAGAGCATGGCTTTTGTTCCCAACCCGCACGTTACACGTGCATCCAAGCGTAGCATACGGTGTCTGCCAGTTTGATTGATTTGCATGTAAGTATTGGTGGTACACGAACTTGGTTACTGGATTTCTATCTGTTTCTCACCCACGAAAATTGTTGTGAACAGCTGCCTTCGGAGAATCACAGTCCCTTGATGCTTCCGGAGCGTTCTGTTCGGTTATCAGGGGCGTCTGGCCTCCGGACACGGGCAGAACATTCCAAGTGAGAGTCGGTAACGAAGTTTCGGTTTGCGAATAAAACTTGTAAAGTGGAGCACCTGAGAAGCATAGAAAGTGCTTCAGCCACATGTAGGCTGCGGGGCTCCTGCCCACATTATTAAACACATGCTGCTAGAGGCGATCCTACATTGTCCTAGAGGCCCTTGAAGGTACATGCGAAGCAGGAAAACTACACCCCCTTTTCTCACCTACGCAAGTTTATCTTCAACGCAAGGCTCGGATGCCTTGGTTGCCGTGACGCTTGCGTTGTCAGGAAATATGAAGCCATTTGCTGGGAAGCATAATTTTATTATGACTGATTGCAAACAAATTACAGAATCACCGAAAACGTGTTCCGCATTTGTACCCTTGATGCGCCTGTGACACCTGTGGATAACACGCAGCTTGGCACACGACCTGCACGGAAAGCGACAGCAAGCATGGAAATCAGACTAACCCAGGCCGACAATTGTCTCGCAAACATCCGATGAGATATTTCGAGCAACGCTTAGCTTAGGTGACTTGCTTTTGGAGGCAGCCTGTACTAATACACTACTCTCAGCAACAGTAGCCGATGATTGGATATCGTTCAGTGGCAACAGCCACTAGACTCAACCAACGGAATCAGTGACTGAGCATGGTACCAGGCAGCAAATGCCACATGGCGACATGGCAACAACCGTGAGCTTGTAAACGAGCACGAGCACTTCATGGGTACTCCCAACTGTAGTTGATCACCGTCGCGAAAAACAAGATACGATTGTGCGTCGTGGGCGTCGTGGTTGGCGTATGGCGTTAGCCGGCCCAAACACTCGAAACGAGATGACACTGTCGCACCTTCGGTCGGCCACGCACAAGTGGGACGCTTACTGGTATCCTGTACTTGGCTACTAATTGCTCATTCCTGTTGATTATGACCTGAACACAGGTGAGCAACAAGGAAGACTCAGTAAGTTTCCACTTAATTTACCTGTTTGCAGGTTCGACCCGGTTAGTTGTTTCATTAGAGGGGTCACAGCATGCTTCCGAGTATGCTTTGCCCAGGTGCTCAGGTCGGTTAACCAATGCTCGCTGAGCTGCGACCAGTAAGTCTTGTTCCGGCTTCTGATACTAGTGGCATAGAACTCAAACTCGCTCACTTCCCTACAATGCACCATTCTCTTAGACCGGGCAAACAAAATTTATTTAGCGGAATGAGTCACTTCCATAAGCTTACTAATCCTAGCTTTGAAGCCTTGTAATGCTGGAAAAGAACAAACACAACAGCGGCGTTAGGCATCGCTGCCTTCAGGCTACACAACTGTGACTTATTCTCATCTACCACAATCGTTCGAACAACATTCACCGGGTACATCATTCCCACAAAATGTTCCACAGCAACATCACTACATTCCTGTGACTTATTTCGGATAAAGAATTAGAACACACTCCGACCAACACCGTTACGATCGGTGATTACCACATGCCACAGGTTTCCACCACCTCTGTTACACTGACACGTCGAATCTGCCTGAATTACATAACCGTACTTCGCAAACAAACCACGCAGGCGTACAGAACTAGACCACAAAACATTCAAACTACCATCGTCGCAAACAGACACAGCCATGGGTCCAAATGAGCGCAACACCTCTCGGATACCCCGCAGATAATCCAAGCGGTACAGTTTATTGCCCAGGACCCGCACATCACCTGTCAAGTCTATTCCATAGTTTTTCCTGACATAGTCGCGGATTTCCATGGAGGACTTAAAACGCCTCAACAAACCAAATTCCACGCGTTCCTGCTGGGCACTTAAATGCCGGTTTGCAGGATACACTTACCAGTCAGACGTACGCAGATCATGCGAATGTTGTGTGTTAAAACTGACGAGTACAATGCAACCGTCACGGTGAACGACACACATGAGCAATCGGCAGTCGAAATCAGCGTATCCGAACATAAGTTTATTGGATGATTGTGCAGACGATAATCAACATACCGACGACTCGTTTTATTGACGTTCCAGTGTGAACGCGCATTTGTATACCAGGTACGCATAACAGACGGACGGTGCGAGTACTTCACCCACATTCTGTTCATATTTTGACACCGATAAACTGTGCCGGCGGGCATGACACGTGCCCGTTCCACGTTGGAATTCTCGCAGTTTGCACTCAAATTCCGCGAAGGAACCACACTCATGACCGGGAAAGTACTCCATCTGTCTAGTTATGTTGTGTTCATCTGAATGTATACTCTCTCGACCTGCAAGACATTATACCACAACACCATCTTACTTGACACCGCTCCACTGAAGGAGCTAATTGGCTTCAGCAGAATAGAAACCGGCCTCACCGCGGTCTATACCGTAGCAGTCGCATTTGGCATATCGTGGACACCTGGACCACAAGCGGAATAAGTGAGGAATGGCCATTTATAGCTCTGCACTGGTTTTTATACCATCCTGACATAGGCCCCCTATGGCCTTGAGATACTAGTAGCCCGGTCTAGATCGCATGATGCTGACTGGATGCCCTGCCCGGGAACGTTGGCGATTAAGATTATGATAAATGTGAGGGGGGAAAGCGCTGCCGCATCCCAGGAAGTTTCTGACCAGTTCCTTGTGCACCTGAACCTGACCGGACGTCTGAGAATAAAGGATGTGAAGAATGTTCATGAAACTCAAGGGTATCCCCGTCTGGACAATAATATTTAGGATAGCTAATCTATTCAGAGAGTCTAGGGCTCCTTTAAATTTGACGGGTACCGTGATTGTTGCCCAGAGGTATAAGTGGCTACGTTGAAGCACCTGACGTGATATGAAATATGACTATTTCGGAGTTTAAAGCCCTGCTTAAATCTTTTGGACTTGTGTTTCCTGTGTAGCACATGGGCATCGCAAATGCGGGAAGCCAATAACCATGTTACGACAGGCGTGCGACCCCCATTGTTAAAACCTTTGCTTCGGTTGCCTTTTTGAATGTGGGCGCGATGAGCGACTGATCCCAGACTTTCCAGAATACGTCCGGAAACCCTGAAATTGAGGTACCTCGGTGCTTAAGGCGCGAACCTATCAACCTGAAGGCCCATGGTTCGAATCCAAACGCGGTTTATCGGCTGCTCCCACTAAGCTTTGACGATCAGGATGGTGCTCTTTGCTCTATATTAAGTTCCACTATTGTGTTTGAGTAACTCACTTGCGGCTGTCCTCTTAGGTTGTTTTTGGAATCATCTGGAGCAACCCCGCACACTCCTAGCCACACTGATATCTTTCTTGGACTCTCTGGTTCCACCACGCGCTTATGTCAGCACATGCGGTGTTTGGGTTGTCGTCTGGTGGATTGGCTGTCCGTATTACACATCCTACGGAGCACCATTCTCAAGGAAACAGAGAACGACGCTCCTCTCGATAGATGGTGTTTCGACATTCGTAGCACATGGCCGACCCACCGTTGTTGACGGCGCTGGATATTTCCCGCGGTTGAAGTAATTGCTGCGCAACCAAATACCCGTTTTTTAACTATATCCGTACGAATCTGTTGACGCCATCCGACACCAGCAATGCTTCTGACCTAGGGACGCCGCACATCTCATGTCAGAGGCCATGTTTTGAAACCGTACAACAGTAGAGCCCTTATTGTAGCCCAGTGCGTGCTACCTATAAGACCCATTGATATACTTTCTTGACGCCACGAGTGACGTAAATTAGCAAAAATGATTAAGTCCTTGAGATTATTACCCCGACTTCACCAAACACTTACGTCAGTGCCGTAGGTCAAGCTAGATGCGACAGACGTCAGTCAATGGGGTATCTGGAATGTGTGGAGGAGCAGCATGTTAATCGGCATGTGTAAGAGTTTTCAAATTGAAGTCTTCAATAAGAACTGGAGAATGAAGCCTGGCTAACCGACACCAAGCGGTAGATTTGGGCGGCGATATGTCCTGTGTCGGTCTCCTGGGTGCCTGTCTGACGTCCTGGCAGCTGGGATGTACAAAGGAATGATCGCCAAGTGGTTCGGGTCGCGATTATCAGAAGGAGTGGCCATTATTTCAATTCCACTTAATCTAACCCACTTCCCCTCACCCCAACTTAGTTTTCGCAACACTCGCAAGCTCATGAAGACCAACGAAAATCTGCCAGTGGCACTCGCGACGGATCACTGATTGGAGTGACCTGAAGTGAAAGATTAGGGGGCAAAAATCGGTCGAAACTAATTTGAAACTCTTTCAATCCATCAATGCAAGATTTTGGAAACCAGAATAGCCGACAAGAGCCGCTAATTGACACTTGATCAATTTTTGATCTAGTGTGATAATCTGAGATGTCTTACTGACTGGTTCTTCGTCTGCCTTAAAACCTGGTCAATTGGGTGACCTGCTCACTTGGCCTGATGACGCTCTTGTATCAAAAGGGAAACGTTACCCAATTAAAAACCACTAATTGTTTGCCAAACCCTTCTGAAACGATGACTTCTCAATCGGTTCCAAACCTTTTCCACTCAAGTGACAGTTTATTCGCTATTTGCCTAGTTCATGAATAGGGCCTAAAATGGATATTTGGTTGGTATTGTGCTCTTTTGGAGCTCCTTATGTTGGTGATGTCCACTCGGCTAAAGTCGGCTAAGTTAATAAACTCGTCATCGTTATCAGTGCTAAGACTAAGCCGCACTTCCCACGATTATGGCGCATTGGAGCATCGCATGGCCCAGTGCGGGTATTTTAGTCGCCAGCGGCCATAATGATTTCACACCTGAGCATTTCTTTTGGAGCGCGGCACGCAAAACACGTCTTTGCTGTGCTGTTTGGGACCAAGTGTCTATGACCATACAGCCACGGGGCTGAATGCTTGCGCAATCCTCGAGTGAATCGGCTCGAATGCCAATAATACTGTTGGGTGCAATTATTAAATATAGGGGCTACGTCATATCGACCACAACTGTCTTGTGGACTGCAGCAATAAAGCCAAAGGGATCTGGCTGTAAAGGTATCTAACCATGAATAGACAGTGTATAGTGACCGCATTATCGTGAACATTGCGCGTGCTGATGGCCTGTTTCTCGACCAAAGGAGAAGTGGACATCTTGATGAGGGGGCAGCCTTACGACCATACAACAGAAGGTTTAGGACGAAAGCGGAATGTACTTTGAATGGAATGGTTTGACCCTAATTTCAGTCCTCAGAATAGGCGCAAGAAAGTTCTCAGGCAACCTTCGTGGTGTCATCCCGGTTGCCGTAGAATCTTAGGTGCCGTCTGAAATAGTTTCCTCAGGTTGATCCATTATCGGGAGAGAGATTAGTGAGAATCAGTCTGGGCTTCGGCATGGCGGAGGATTAATTGGTCATATTTCCACTTTGAGACAGCTCGTCGAACAGAACCACTCTTCTGGACATCTAACTGAGATCGTTTTTCCTATAGTGCTACCTGGCAATCAAGAGTGTCGCTTATGAGGATAACGTATACCAATCTTTGTGGGCGCGTACAAGCAAGCGTTTGCCTGAGTCCATCAGGTACAGTGGTGTAAGACAAGACTTCCCTCTGGCTATTTCTCTTCAACCTTGCTGTTGACGTGCTGATTGGAACTTTCCTGCCTACCCTAATACCTCGAGGATGGAAATTCTCTTAGGGTGTTCGGAGTTTACGCATAATGTGGTTGCTTATGTGAATGATGTGTAAGAGCAAACAAATTCGACTGAATTGTAATTCTTACTGTGATGATGTTCCACAACTGTGTCAGAGATTTGCGTCATTTTTTGCACTGTTGTAGCCGGAGTTGGCGTTGCATCAGAATGCCAAAGAAAAAGACTGGCCAGAGAAAAAAAGCCGAAAAATGCAAAGAACGACAGAAAATGATTCGTACTCAGCGATCAAACAGGGACTTGAACAAACACCCAGCTAATGCTACCATGGTACTCTTTGTTTTTTCATCATCTCACACGGATTCCTTGATCTAGGAGTGCAGCCAATGTGGCCGACGTCAGAAAATCAGAGCGTTTTGTTACTTTTGTCACACACTGCCCCGCTTGCCACAATGTTGCAACTGTGGAAAACAAAAGTGCACTGGGGTGAGCGGTGATTGTTTAGTAAAACACAAAATCAATCATGTGACTGGTCTTCAAATGGTGGTAAGTCGTTCGACATTGGTCGTATGGTTTTCATTTTTGTGGCCGAAAATGAGTTTGCTCTATGATCGCCAGAATTTTACCCTACCACCGATCCACAGTCACTAACCGTCTGTTTTTTACACAAAGCTAATGTTACTGAAACGTCATTGTTGGCTTACTATTGTCATTCATCGAAACCAGTCACCTGTTGCTGTTTGTAGCGTGCAGTCTGAAAGGACAGAACAACCATGGTGCTTTCTAACATTTGGTTGGTTCGGCCACCGAGTTATGAGGCTACAAATCACGCATCAAGGCTACTTTGGATCTGGCTGATGAAGATTTATTTACGCCCGGAATAAAGAGTGGACATCAAGAAGGGCTCTGTGAAGCCGACGCACAAAATACGTGCCCCAACGAGCGTAATTTCATTGATCGGACTGACTCGTTTGTGTTGAGAGAATTACCTGTCACGAGTATTTTTGGTTGCGAAGCCCATGATGTTACACGGGCTGGGATGCTGTCACCGCGTCCACATCTAGGCCGGAAGCCCATTAGGGACTTCAATCAAACCCTTTGGCTGAAAAGCTTGACCGCAAGACACCACGAAGGTGCCAGAATACTACCATGATCACAAACATTTCTGAGGAATTCAAATTTTAAGTGATGAATCACAACCTTAAAAAAGTAAGTTGATCAAACCTTCAGTTGTACTCAAACTTGGTTTAAGTAGCCATCTTCGTAGCACTGAAAAATTGCAACTTCACTGGATATGGATACCAGGTCTCTACTTTGTGAGTAGTGTGTCAGCTGCACGTTGACCTATCGGATGATTTCAGGGCAGTTTCTGTGGGCGACTTCTGATTCAGAAGTTTCTTGAAATAATACTCCAGTGTCCTTCGTGACGACCTTGCACGTAACGCCCTGACTACGTATGGTTATGACGCCCATCGTGCGTGCTTCTTGCGGCCAGCCCTTCAACCTTGGCTGCACTTTCCATATTCCGACTGGAAAACTGACTTACTCCTGTAGTTACTCCTGGATGGTTCCAATAAGTCTACACAGATATCTTCACTGTTCTTACAAACGCCCAAAATCACCTGAGAGCGCCATTAACATGCCAAACTCCCAGGCTATTCTATGATGTTTATAGGTGTTGCTTCTAGCGGAAGATTCCAGCCAGCACTGGGTTTTCGCTCCTTGTCAAATGTGTCATATTAGGGAATATAGCCGCCTCCTATTTCAGCTGATTCCAAAAGAAAACAAGAGTCAGTGGAACATTATGCGTAAAAATTAGGAACAGCCATTCATTCCCTCAACCGTCGTCTGAACAGAGCATTTCAAGGAACAATTCAGCTGGTCTCCTTCAACAAAACCGCTGGTGCAACCCAACGGGCCTGAGTGGAACGTCGACACCAGTTCACCATCAATAACAGAAGTCTAGCGCGAGATGTCACTCCTTCAACGTGACAAACCGCGAATGTTTTAGTATTGCGCACTCTTTAGAGAAGGTGAGGTCCTGGTGAACAGTTTGATGACCATACCGCAAAAGGTTTGGAAAGAAAGTAGAATACCAGTAGAATGCAGCTTTTCGACCGTCATCCCAGTTTATTAAAAAGGCAGAAGAATGTCATGGGAAAACCATCGCGGCATCAGCCTAGTATACGGCTCATCTAATGTACTCTTTGGCATTATTTTGCATAGGTTGATAGAGTATCGAGAGCGACATTCGTGTAAATCAAGCTGGGTTTCGCCCTGGCTGAGAATGTATCTATCATATCTTTACGTTCGGACAAGTTCTTGAACAGCTCAACTGTTTCAAACGTGCCATGTTGGTCATTCTGGTTACAAAAAGTGCTTTTGATTCTGTCCATCGTACGAAACTCTCGGTTTGTGGCGATCAAAGGTGCCACTTCCTAATTTATATCTTTTGTGAGGGTACTATATACAAGCTCCTTTGGACGGACACGAGTATACGGCATGCTTCCGGCTGAGTTCACCGCGTCCACTGGTGTAAGGCAGGACCGCCCTCTCTCGTCTTTCCTCTGTATTGATGTGTTGCTTGAAATTTCCCAACCTTCCTCGGGGATCGAAATTCTCCAGGGACGCTCACTCATAGACATTGGGTATGCGAACGATATCGCTCTCTTAGGTTCAGATCCTTCATAAATGCAAACGTTTGGAACAAGCTAAATAGCTCTACCGGACGGTTTGGTATGCGCTTCATCCCTTCAAAGTGTAAAGTGTTGCTAGAAGACTGAGAGATGCCATGCTTGTGGGCCAGCTAATCGATGTAGCAGAGGAATTTGGTTACCTGAGTAGTTGTATAAGTAACTGAAGATAAGATTACTTTTCGAATCGGGAAAGCCAGGATAGGCTTTTTAACCCCCGCAGGCATGACGTCAGCTGGTCTATCAAGGGCAGAGTTTACACTGCCTTAGCCCTCTGTGAATCAGAAACTCGGGCTGTATGCGTAGAGGACGTACGAAATATGTCAGTGTTTGACCATCGGTGTCTTTGAAGCATGGATTGGGTCTGGTGGGAACATCTTTTTAGCAATGCTGACGTAAGCCAATTGTTAAGAGACTCACCACGATAGATGAATTCATCATACTTCATAAGTTACGCTGGCTAGGCTAGTACCGTCCGCCTCGCATAGTTTTTTCCGCCCAGCCCTGTGCAGAGTAGAAGTAACGAAGTATGAAAACACTGACCAGTCAACTTAGTCTCGTGGATAACTACCGCTCCTCTAGATGGGGACCCCGGGAACCAATCACCAATGGTTAATGGTGGTATTTTTTGAACGAAAGACTACATAGTCTGATGTTTTGGTGTAAAGGGATTCGGCCAGTCAGTTAAAGGAAAGAACCCTGAGGCCAACATATTGGTGAATTGGTTTTGACTAATTCACTCCATTTGGTTCGAAGGTTAAAAAATTCGTGGATTATCAGTAACACCGATGGAATTCATCTTGATGGGTCTCATTGGTTGATCTGTCCGGAATGTACTATCTCGTCCGAAGCGGCATCACCAGATGTTCTTCGCTTTGTTCCAACTAGATACTCGTGGCAAACATTATCCATTGTTTCGTAGCTCCACGAGATGAAGTGGTAACGGTTTTCACTGTCCAAGAAAATCCAAGTGTAAAGAGGCAGTGTATTATCCCATCCATGGATTAACTGCAAAAAGCACGTGTACTGACAGCATGAAACCCCAATAATTGTTTGGGGCGTAGCTGTGCACAATCCAAAGACGCTATAATGTTTAGAACTCAGAAATGCACTCATCATATCGCAGATTTTTGATAATTCAACAAACCCCATCGAATACACCCAGCTACTGAAGTGTAGTGTGCTGACATTCCTTCAATCGGCAGTCGATCGAGGTCCAACCTCGGGGGGTTGGAGTGGTTAAGTACACAAGGCCAAAAAGCCTTCTCATCAGAACATCCATCATTCTGGTCACCCAGGAATTGTGCTGCACCTCCAAGTTGATTTAAACTTTCCTCCTGAAAGTCGATGATGTTGGCGTTTGTTCTATTTGGTGTCCTCAAGTCGTGTGACTGCGTGAAATAGTTCGACAGACATGAAGAAACTGCCCGGAAAATGGCCGAGTTTGAATCATGTGGTCATGTCTAGCTCATAATCGGTTTCAGCGCTGACTTCTGTCGCACCAAACCAAATTCTTCGACAGGATATCTGTATTTTGAAAGCTAGGAAGTCTAAAAAGTGGATTGCCACAGGGAACTGAATCGTTAGGCTACAGCGAGGTGAACGTAAAAATGGGTTAATCCTAGCAAACTTTGGACAGGTCGGAAATGATTCTTTTCCGAAATTCAAATCGATCTACCTTGAGGCTAAGATTGTGCGTTAGTCTTTCGAACGCTAGATCTGTTTGGCTGTTTTTATGCAGCCAACTTCAAATAGTTGGCTCACTTACCGGCTGTTTTCACGTCCATTTCAGGGCTTCAGGAACTCATATTTTGACTGTCCACTGAAAAAGCACCCTGTCTGTCTAACTACCAACTCGGCTGACACGCGATCACAGCATGATTCACGTTCGGCCATTGTCTGGGACGGCTCCACTGTAATGTCACGTAAGTTGCTTGTACAATGCATAGAGCGGATACAGAGGCCAAAATTCCTACAAAAGCTGGAAATAATGAGCAACAGGATGTATCCAGGAGATTAGATAGATGACGCATTCGCCACGTTCGGTGAGAGGGATATTTCCGATCCACGAGCCGATGCGTGTACACTAATGTCGTAGCCAACAGAACGTCTCAAATCGTGATGCAGACGTCAGCAATAAGCTGGAAAAACCGTGTGGTCGAATTATCCCGTCTTATAGTGTGGGGATGATGATGATCATCATCATCATTGTCAGCTGTAATACCCGCGTACCCCTCGTACAGTGGTTGTAGCTGCCGCAGTTTCGTTCACCGATGATTTGGGGGGAGGGGTAGGTAGCTGCGCATTGCAGGTGGTAGCTGATAAATTGCTGCATAAATCCAGCACTGCCAGTGAGCTGTCAAGTGGGGTGGGGGTTGGAAAAGGAGCTATGCATTGAAGGCAATAGCTTGGATGCACGAGTGCCATTGAGGGCGCGACTGGGCCATGTCTGACAATTTCTCTAGCCATTGATGTGGACCGTCTCGGGGTCCCCATCCAGGAAGACGCCAGTGTGTGGGAATGAGATTAAGCTTGGGCAGTCATGTTCCGGCGTGGACCAGCTGTGAGTAGGACTTTCGATCTCCTAATAGTTCAGCTGTAACACCCTTTTGGTGCCTAGCTGTCATGCCACCCGAAGGAAGCATGAGGGCTGGGATGCTGCCCGGTTGCCCAAACCTAGACAGGGAAAGTCGGGAAGCAGAGGTCGGGTTCAAACCAGGGACATTCTTTTCAGTAAATTCGCGTTTTACTTACTGACCGGAAGGTCCGTGGTTCAAACTCAACCCAGGCATCTCGACTGCTCCTGTCTAAGCTTGGGGAACCTAGCAATGTTCCAGCCCTCGTGCTTCATTCAGGTGGCATGGCAACTAGGCACGGAAAGGGTGTTATAACCGAACAATTACTACTGTTATCTAAGCTTGTCACAGTGGTAGGTATTGGAAGACGTGAAGAGCGTCAGACGTCAATTGATCGATCAGCTCTGCCATCTCTGTCATTTTAGCTCTGCTGAGTTTATTTTAAACCGTAGTAGTTAGACTGCATTGGATTTGTTCTACCTATGTATTGACTACACCACGTTTCTGGATCGCCTCGTAAAACGGTTTCCTAAGGGTGCTAGTGATTTAGTGGTTATGTCGTGTGTCACTGGAATTCGTTTTCAACCCGGTGTATATATATATATATACATATATATATATATGATGCTCACTTTAAGGCAAATTTATAGGGAAGCATGACTTTGCTCTAAGATTATCCTGAATCGCTGTCGCCCAGGAAACAAGATCAGCGGCGGTGCCCATCCGGTTTCCTTGCATTCGAGCCGCACTGTGAGTCAAACCTATCACTGTGATTATTATACCACCCTCCACCAGAATGTTGGCGAATGTAGGTGACCATTCCCTTCCACATGAATTACTCTGGAACTGAAACAGATCGAAATGGTTCATTAGTTTCTGGTCGTAATAATTTGCGGCGCTACGAGTTGTTACTACTGTGAGGTAACCTACTGAGGTAGAGTTAGACTTCCCTCTGTTAAAATATTCACGATTTTTCATTTCGACTGCAGGGTCCTTTTCCGTTTCTTAATTAACCAATTAAGGGAATATGCAAAGCAACGAGAGCGCTATGCTTCCGAAATAACGGCCCATTTATACTGTATCCAATGTCCACCGAACTGATGGGTCGACCGTGTTGTCCTCAAAGCAATGACATTTACATAGGAGAACTCCGTTTTTTGGTTGAGGAGGACAGAATACAGACTGATATAGCGGAGTTAAACGTACTTTGAAGATTTTGGTTGTCTGTATGAATGAGGAAAACTATACCGTCAGTTCGTCACAGGATACGAACTGCATCACCAGAAAACAATTTGCCTGGGAACCGTCTGCCACCGAAAAACTGAGCCGATTGTGTTGATCAGCTTGTGTAACACTGATCTCGTTCGTCTTTCATGACTTTTCCGGACACGTTCCTAATCGATTTTCGTGCTTTGCATTCCGGCCTGCCATCGATTTGATTCACGAATATTGTCTGTCATCTCGCCCTCTCAGCTCTTGTCACTATCAGTTGCATTCATTATTACTACCATCAAAGATTGTCCCACGGGATTACTGAAATTAAATAATACAATGGAAACCCTGAATCACTTGAATTCTTTTTACTTACGAAACAAGAATATCTAATTCTAGAGGTTTTAGCTCTTTGATCTGATCTCTCCAGTTACATCCAGTTTTTAAGAGGGACCTGTTTTCTCACTTCATGTATCATTCAGATCGACTGATCACTTGACCAATTCCCACAGTCCTTCATTGAGAACATCCAGCATATATATGATCTACCTAGTGGTGAGAGTTGACGTAGTAGTAACACCATCTGACATCTTAAAGTGTTTGGAACGTGTTTTGTTTCTTGCAAATCCAACAGTATGTGTTGGCAAAGTAGGTGAGCGAGCTGATGTCGTCTGGCGTTATACGCTGGAAAACACGCATACACAAGCTGTAATACTCACAAAATGATAAAAAAAAATCGTTCAGCTGTAGCACCCTTCCGGTGCCTAACTATCATGCTACCCGAAGGAAGCACGAGGGCTGGGATACTGCCAGGTTGCCCAAGCCTAGATAGGGAAAGTCGAGAGGCAGAGGTCGGGTTCGAACCACGGACCGGTAGGTAAGTAAATTCGCGCTCTAACCACTTGGGCCACCTCGACTTCCGTTCACTGGTTTATCTGTCCGGTGCTTAAGTGGCCAATACACACGTAATCGCTTGAGCTTGCTTGTTGCATATTGTAGACCAGAACCGCCCCCCAACATAGCGCACTGCCAGCGTAAATGCGCGCAGTGGAATTTCGTCGCGGTCATCTGACGTCACCGGACAAATAATCGAATACACTCACGGTTACATTATTATCTGTGTAAAAGTGCCTAAAGCTCTGATTAACAATGAATGCGATTGCGGAAAATAGCAACCAGAACCAGGTGATTCCACATAATCAGTTCATAGGATCGCTCGATTTCTGAAAAAAAACTGGTATCCGAACATGGATATAGTTCAAAGTAACTAATATGAATACGTTAGTCGATCAAGTTTCATGATAAACTTTATGTGCACAGCTTTTTTGATACTGGTCGATCAGCACAAATTGTGCACATTGACTTTCAAACTGACTTCCCCCGTTCCCGGCGTATTCACAGCCCTCAAGAAGGACCGGATAACTACCAGGATATGGGCCTTGAGTCTTCACAAGAGATAGTAATAAAGCAGGAGTTGCAATTTTTATCTTAATTGGAAGCCACGATCCGATATTCTGGTTGAAGTTTCACACTCAACCGAACGGCAATTGGTCGCTCAATTTATTTGTGACCGCAGTGTATGAGTTTAGCACGCACGCCAAAATTTACTAGGAGTCTAACTGATGAGAATCGATAGTATGAGATGTGGGAATTCTTCAATCTAGTGAAGTCAACATGTGCTGCAAAACCTAGAATTACAGTGCATCCGTTTCGTTCCTGTGGCGAATCGTCAGCAGTACGTGGCTCACGAATCTCCAGGGGGAATCGAATCCGCAACCTTCCGGCTGGTAGTTGAAAGCTAAACGGCTCGACAACGAGCGATGGATCAGTAGTCTCGTTATCTCGCTTGGGCAGGATATCAACACTTGTCAAGAAATCCAAGTCCACGGCTTGGTACTTATAAGATCCTCTTCGATGATAGGTTAGGAACTTTTCAGCGCACCTAAAAAATCGAGCAAACCTTTTCATATTCATGCACACCATGTGCACAAGCGAGACGCGCGACCGCCCGAATAGTAGACGGTCAACTCTTGCCACATCCACCTTAATGGATCCAATCTGGATGAGGTATTTACTGGCTTGATTTTCCAGGACTTACCTTTCTGCCTTATGAGTAAGCCTATTTTCTGTAGCGTTGCCACTGAAGAGATAGAGTCTAGGTGTTAACGTCAGTGGTTATGTGAATTACTGCTTGTGCCGCGATTACTGATAGGCCGTATTTTATGCTTTCAAACCTCACAGGGAGCAATTTGCGACTTCTGCGAAGGTTGGGTTTGTCACAGTTCCAACTGCATCAACACACACTGCTGTGGTTGTCCAATGAGAGATGCTGTGTGCATTGAATGCGATCGAACTTGGCAAGAGCATGGTGGTCGAATGTTTGAATGCGCCTATTGTCAGCGGACACTGTGTGAGGACGATCAGTTCGAGCATCAGGTGAGTGGAACTGTGGTAATCCTACGTCCTCATCGTTACATTCAATACATTGCCTGTTTTTATTCAATATCCACTGCTGTGGCTGCTTGATATCATAGCTGAAACTACTCCAAATTGTTAACGAAAGAATAAAGTGTCCATCGAGCGGTTGACCGCACTTGTGTGCATTGTACTCTTCCAGTTGAACCACCTGACCATCGCATGTGTTTGGGCATCAGTAACTGGTCTTTATGCTCCGAAAAATATCCGAATATCTAGCCGCTACATCCATCAGCTTGTTGGCTTTTATCGATTTTTCGTTTCGAAGACCCTCGTCGCAATGTGCATTTCTGCACTATGCTATCGGTAAAAGCAGCAAACGGGGTTCTGTTTGCAAAAAAAGTGATTGGTGGTATCCCCCACAACTGAAATATCGGGACAGCCCTTGATGTTTACCTCAAACGAACTGAAGTTGGCGAATCTTTATACTAAGTTCTTGGGACAAGCTATGAACAAAATAATTAGAATCAAAGAATTCACAAATGTGGCATTATCACATATCACTCGTTTCTTGTATCCTGCCACTTTAACAATCGTGTCCTCCGTTGTTTTTTTGCACAGGCTAGTTGTCAGCGTCTCGAGGCTGAAAGCTACAAATGTCCCTCCTGCAACCGTCTTGGTAGCAACACGTGTCTGCGTTGCAAAGTGACTTTCTGTGACGACCATGCGAAGCGCAAAGGAGTTAAATATGAACGTGGAAAGGCGATCCCCTGTCCCAAATGTGGTCACGGCCTAACGGATAGCTACAGTCTCAGTGTATCAAGTAAGGACTTAATACTCTATCTTTTGTTGTTTCCTGGCTAGTAGTGTTCATATAGAAAGGCGTTACACAATATTTTGGCCGATTGCTTTTGAGGAATTTTTCTCACCGCATAGTACGTTGCAGAAGCTAGGTATGTTCAATCGTCGTTAGTGGTATACTAAGTAAACCTGTGCACAAGCCTCACCATGTATATGGCTGGCTGGCATCCAATATGGATTTACCCGTCAACCATGATTAGACTACATCTGTGCATAGCCCACGATAATGCGATGGGATGTTGTCCGATTCAGTCGCAGAAGGAAAAGACTGTGAGCAAACTTGCAAAAGCCTATTGAGAGCCATCAGAGGGTTTAAGCCCGTTGATGTTACAAAGGAGATGAGCACCACACTCAACAGTGAGTTACTGGTGCAATATTGTACTCCGTAGTTGTTGGTATGGGTTTTCTGGCAGGCATACATACTCCTGGGGACTGCCAATCATGCCCAGTCACAGTCAAATTATGTACCACAGAAGAAACAGCACTCGTTAATTGGGGCTCTCCATCTGTAACAGATAGCCACATGACCCAAATGAATTAATGACTGACTTGCGGTTGGTGGCACCCCAGTGACTCGTGTGATAATTTGTGCACAAGTTCGTACTGACCATGAACATTATCCATAGGCTGACCAGCAACCCTAAATATACACGCCAACTAGAGGGTCCTCAACGAACGAAGAGAAATACACGCCAAATATGTTTCCCATGTTTAGTCGACTAACTCGGGCGTTCACATCGCCTGCCACGGTGGCCGTATCCGTTCTTGCTGACTGAAGCAATCGTGACAGACCTAGATAGAGTACGTGTTTCGAAACTTCGAAATTGCGGTCTCTCGGGCCTGTGCTAATACAACAAACAGCACCGATTGCTGCATCTACCCGCTTTGTTTGAGCCAGACAATCGTGCAGCTCAAAACGACACTTCACTGGAATCTAGTCCCACAAAGCGCCTCCAACCCCGGAGATGAGTGCGACTCCGAAACCATAGAAACCACGAACCGCCGGATTAACGGAAAATTATGGTAATCATAATGGTCCAGCTGTAGCACCCTTTCGGTGACATGCCACTCGAAGAAAGCGGGATTGTGAGATACTGTCAGGTTGCCCAAGCCTAGACGGAAGTCGAGATCGAACCACGGACCTTCCGGTCAGTAAATTCGCGCTCTAACCACAGCCATCTCGCCCAACCCCCGCCATATCGAAGACTGAAACATCCTGGCCCATCCTAAGCGGTTTGAGGCGAATGAACGAAGTGAGCTCTTGTATGCGTGTTAAGGAGACAACATATCTCCACAGAAAGGGGAAACAAGGTTCCTGCAACAGGTGTCTGTTGCCAAATCTGACTGTGTTCGAAGGATGCAAGATATCATTTTGGTTTGTATTTTGGGCGATAGTGTAGGCACAGAACAATTGCTACGAGACTGACATATGGCTTGACAACAGTGCATCATTTAGCCGGCGGATAGGGGCTGTAAATGAGGGTCAGTTAACGAATAACTGCAAGGAAGAATGATACTTCTCGGTTGCCCACACCGACAGTGCAATGCCCCATCTAAGGCCTTCGACTCTAAAGTCTGAACCACAGTGCATTGGTATAACGTAGGGCTTTGTTCGGGGACCCTTTCCCTAGCATCTGACCCACTTGACTGTGGGAACCCGGCCTGGCCCGAGGGTGAGGCATGACTGTTTGACTTCTAATACGGCTGCGCACAGCGTCTACTCTCTGAGCGGCATCAGAATGAGGTCTCCAACTTATCTCGGCTATACTGAATAACGCGCCGGCGGTTGTGACCAGCCGTTGGGCCATGGGAGTGTGCGTATTTCGGAACCGACCGTTTTTAACCCGTTCCCTGAGGTAAGATGGCATCGCCGCCTCCATCAATATGCACGTGTTGGTCGCCTGAACAAGACGCATTAGCGCCTTCAGACTCCTATCGCAGTGGACAATACGACTTCACCTGCGGAAGGTCTCGTAGTACAAGTTCTCACGGTACGGTAGCCCACTGTTCTTCGTCGAGCTGTTTCCCATAGGCTTTCCGACACTGTTGGACCTTGGGGAGCTGAATTCCACCCAGCGCTGAAACCTAACAAACACAAAGTAACAGTTCTGATTCGGTTGGCGGTTTGCAGACGACAGGCACTTCGGCCAATGGTTTACCTTGATTTTATGAATTAAAAGTAAACTTGAAAAGCGATGGACCACGTGTCCTAGAGGGAACTTTTAATGGCTCTGTGGGACAGTCAGGTTTCGGACATTTCTTGCTTTTTGACAATTAGTAAACCCTCATTACTTTCCAGGCCCTTCTTCCAAAATAAAATCCGGATTGATGTATGTTGGGGTCGGGGTAAGGTGGATGGGCTAAGTGTTGGATGGACTCGAGTCTTTGGCATAGTTGTCCACTTTTAAAACTTGCGCTATTGGTAGACGAGTCTTGCAATGGCGCTCATCTGAGCACTTCTTGTCCAGAATGTTGGGATATGAGTTGAGGTTACAGCTTCAGTGCTTGCAGACAAGAAGCAGGTCTCTTCTGTATGTAGTACGCGGTTCTTACAGCTGACAATGATGATGATGATGAGTACTCTCATTATATTTCGCCTCGCAGAACAAAGTTTCCTTGGTTGTACGACAGTTTCATTGCTAGTGTTGCTATCCGTGAAGAGGACGTCTGCCTCTAAAATATACTTCGGTCCCTGTCAAAAGCACCTCGTTCTTTGTTGGTCGTTCTTATCGAAATGCCGTTATAATTTCAGGACTTAGTAAACGATCGGTTGTTTTATTTACGACTTTTTTCGATGGTTTCATATGTATAACCTTTCTTTCCACAGCACGATCCTACGAATATGGCCGACAAACATGCCCCGACGAAGATTCGGATAACGAGGGAAATTATTATTACTCCGGGTTCTCAAGTATGGCTGACAACCGATCATCAGCGGAAGAGGATGACCCATCTACGGAATCTGATAAGACCAGTACCGATGAATCGGACAAAAGTGACACCGAAACCTGTGGAGAAACTGTTCGGCTAAAACAATTGGAATTAAATGCCGATTGAATCTGTGATTAATGCCGCCTTTAGCAATGTGCCAGCCCGCGTGTATAAAAACAACTTGCTTCTTATGACAATTTTTTTGGAAGATAGTCGCAGAACAATGCAAATAGAGCAAAAGCGGATAGGATTAAGGTAAATCAATGTTAAAGCGGAGCATGAGAGAGGAAGTGAGGGGTGATGAACGAATTTGTTGAATTTCGACGCTGCGAATCCGGGATGGCGGTACACCCTATCATTCTATGACTTCCACATAATTGCCCGGAAACAGGCCAGTTATACCATTCATAATTCCTTCCCACCATCCGTCATCGTTCTTCTTCATCACATAGATTACTTGGTTTTCGGTAAATGTCAGCTCGTCATCCTTATCACGCACATACTCGTACAGAGTTATCACTGAAAAGGGAAACAAATGGATGAAAATTGACTATGGTCATCACAGGTAGCCACGGATGCAAGCGATCGATCACAAGACAGCAGCACGCAAGAGAATGTTAACTCAAAAAGCCTCAGCAGGGACATTCTGGCCCCAATTACCGCTAGAAACCCAAATGTGGAAGTTGTGGGTACGATAGATACCGATAGCCAAATCTGTAGTTTGACAATCCCTCAAAACGGTAACCCAATTGCATGCAATGAACTGTCTCCCGGGAAGGTTTATCTACACGACACAGGAGATAAAGGGTTTATGATGCACTGACAAGTTTAATGATTGCCTAACGTATCTTAGGAGTAAGAAGTTCTATTACTTGATTGACACAACAGTCTTGTGGCAACTGAAAGAAACATATCCTTCATCTTTTCACAGAAAGCTCGATATAACGACTGACACCGTGTCTGCAGCTAACTGCTTGGCCACCTAAATACCAATATGAACTTTTCCTTCCATTCACCGGTGTGATAGCTGTTTATTCTATACCGTTCAAACTTCGCTTATTGTCAAGACGACAAAATTTTCTCAGGGAAGTTCAAGGGAGGGAAGGCAGGAGCCGTATCGGAGTTGAACCACTCGAATCTAAGGAATGGAAGACTAAACCTGAAGAAGATACTTAGTACTACAAACAACCGGGGGAGTCCACTCGATTATTGTCACCAGTTGTAAGGACCGCGTACTTGTCGTACGTGGTTTGTAGCTGCCACAGTTTCCTTCACCGATGATTTGGGAAGGTGGGGTGAGTAGCTGCGCATTGGAGGCGGGAGCTGATAAATTGGTGAGTAAATATAGGACCATTAGTAGACCGTTTAGTGGGGGTGGGTGGGAAGGGAGCTAAGCATCGGAGACAATAACTTGGATGCTGCTGGGTCTTGAAATGAATGGGAGATTATTTCTTTAAACTCAGGCTGCCTTGGCCCAAAGGTCCATTGCGTTGCCATGCCTAACCTCTGGAGCTGGAGCGGGCATCCAATGGAGAAAACTTCCGAAGCTGAAATCTGTGGGTGGATAACCAAAGAAAAGAACTACTATATGTGGTAACGCTCTGAAACATTACAAACTTTAAGGACGCATCCACCTAGTTAGAACTGAGTTTATCGGCAAAAAGCTCTTAGTCTTCTTAACCCAATACTACTAGTTCAATTTCTCTACTGCCACGGAGGCACTGTTTGGGGAACGCAACTGCCCAAACGTTCGACCACATCTAGGGGTAGGAAGTACTATACCCCAGACACGCAGTTTGTTGATTTGGGAAGAAGTGCTACCACTCAGCACGCTCTCCCGAGATACGCCTGCATAGCAGTAATGCGGATATTGTTTCTAGGCCTAAATTGTGAGCGGACGAGTCATACGTTCCCATGCTATCAGAAGTCGTCAACCTCCAGAAACAAACAATTCAATCTAGAACCTATCTCATTTGACCATTATATGCGACCTCAAGAGCTTATCCATCTTCATTTAGTTGTTGGGTTTTAGGAAGTGGTGCAACACATTGTACGAGAACGTTTCTCGATGAGACGAGATCGGGATGGTACTCAGTAATCCAGTTTCCTCTCAGTATGTTGTAATTCGCACGTAAGACGGTATCTGGTAAACGGTCAAAGTGTAGATAACAACGATCGAGAAACCGAGGGCAGAGAAACTGTGTGCCCTTCTACGGAGAGCTCGGGTCTCCACTACTGTTCTATTTCAAATTTCACAATGCCAGTGTCCCCATACGGGACCCGAGTGATACCAGTGTCTCCATCAGAGGTTTGGTGTCACTTTGCGTCGCACTCCGACTGGAGTACTGTATTCTCTATGTTCTTTCTCGAGCGACGGCGCACGCGTTGAGCAACGTTTCACGTTTAGAAAGTAAATGTACCGGTCATGTACTACAAGCAGACCGGACAAGCCAATGCTGAATTGATAGACGGTTATGTGGAGTGCCTTCACATGTAGCATCTTGTGAAAAAGGATCGACTTTGTACATCTCAGAGCAGCGACTGTCATTCCAGCAGGGTAATATCAACCAACTCCGAGTAACTTGCCTCCTTAGTTCTTTTCTCTGAGGAACGAGTTATTCAGCTGATTGCTTCGAATGGAGCTAACTAGAGCGGTCTGGATGTCTGCAGACCTCTGTACCCAATTGGCAAATCATATGGAATCGAGGTCATACGGGTAATCTTGGACAGCGTCCACAGTCTCTCACCTGGTACAAAGGGCGGTTATTGGTTCGATTTCAGCTCTGGGCTTACGTTTTTGGGTACGGACTTTTCTACTTTGCGCTGAAGAATTAACCGCTGTACCTGTAAATATACGTATATCCTTCTAGGAGCGAAAAATTACTTAGCATTTTACCGAAGGACCGGATACCACGCCAATACATTACACAATACATTACACAATAGTCATCAACGGCTCCGGGTGGAGTTAGGACTGTACATTGGCGAAATAAAAATTCCAGTCACTAACCTTTCTCCATATAAAATTCAGGAGCCCAGGCTGGATCAGTCAACTTTCGAGCAATTAAGCCGGCCCCACCGGCAGGTCCTAAAGGCGCATGACTAGAAGGCATTTGAGGTTCAGGTGGATTAAAGTGCTGTGAATACGTGGCTGCGGAACCTGCATAAGCCTCCGGTGGTGGCAAGGGCACGTGTTCTGTGCTGTCCAATGAAGTCGGAGACGAATGCGTAGCGTGTGGATCCGAGATCTGTGGGTGTGTTGGCTCTGCGGATGACACATCAGGCATGGGCATCTGTCGGGAAAAAAACTCGATTAGGTTTTGTCCAATACCCCCATGTAAACACTTGAGAATAAGGTAGCAAAAACGTAAGGCTCGTCGACATACAGTGTTTTCATGCATTGGTAATCTCCGCCAAAAATTAAATGACTACCCAATTGTTGACGCGCAACATCCGTGAATCCACTTAGAAGCTATATGGACGAGGCCAGGGAGTGATTCGGCACTTTCAGAGGGCACACAGACGGGGAGAGAGATCGCACAATTAACGTAACAAAATGATGAGAAGTGACTTTAGGGAAAGGATCCCTTTTTACATTATTTTATCCCGATGATTGATCGCCGGATAAAAGTATAAAAGATACGCCTATAAAGGTATGCGCCTGTATCCAGTCTTTGAAAGTAGTTCAACTGCTGTCTTCTGCGGGTTAGGCGCGACGAAACAAACCTCGAGGCAACCATCGTACTGAATTCCTCGAACCACAGCACGCTGATATTTAGGTACGCTGAACAGACTGTAGGCCCATTGCTCAGTATCTACCATCTAATGTTCAGTTTGGTGATATGATGAAATAATGGTAGCTCGGGTGAGTTTAGTGGCTGTTGACCTGTTCGCCGAGCTTGGCAATTGGCTTGCAAACGTTTCGTCACCATACGAGGAGGCATCATTAGTACGCACTGACGATGATGAGGAAATGGCGTTTTTACGAATAGCAGAGCATCGGATATCTAGAGGATCATTTTAATATCATTAGCACAAATAAAAAATCATAATCATACTATGACTAATCTGCAGAATTGAGATACGTGTTGCTCTCTAGGCCCCAAACTCAACACCACTGGTTTGGTATCGTTTGACGTAGGATAGCGATTACCAGTAATATGATTGTCGCATGCAACTGTGCAACCCGTTGAAAACGTGAACCAGTTCACTGTAAAGGCCTAGGCCGAAATGTGAGTAAGGTGACTGACACTGAGTTCACTTGAGAAAGTGGTCAATCACCGAAATAACAAAGCCACTTGTCTCAGACTATATATCTCCAATATTGGTATCTTATTTAGGATTGACTGTACTGATTTACTTCATCGCCGTAGTGCAGACTGCGGTTTCCAAAGCATTCGGGTATGGTTATCCTCAAGAAGACCTTTGAGTTGGTTTAATGGTGTTAGTTGACGTCTATGGCACAGATACATGGGTGAGTGAGTGTTATTAAAATACCTTTTCCAACTGAATCACCAAACCCTTCAGGCAGTAAAGTGTGCGCACAAAATGCTTTGAATAACTTGTTCGCGAAACACACTCATTTTCATGCCAATTTGGTTTGACAAGAGACTCACCTGGAACCCAAGTATATCTCTCGTTTACGGTGTTTTCAGGTGAGTCTTCTGTCAAAATCGAATTGGTAAGCAAATGAGTGTTGCGCTAATTTGGTACAATTCGGGTTCACGTAGAACCTAAGATTGATTGATCGGGGACTGTGCCTACCTTACAAGCCCCCCGGAAGAGCTAAACCAGTCCTCCTTACAAGCCCCCCGGAAGGGCGAAACCAGTCATAGGCTGTTGAAGAGCTTTCAGCAACCTTATGCGTAGTGCATTACGTTCAGGTCATTTTATACCTTGGAGTACCGTCATTCTTGCTCCACAGACAAACAACGTTGGAGATCGCACTTCTTCTCTTTACTTTATGGCAACTGCCTTATGAAGAATCAACCAGCCCTAATGAGAGCAGGTGATATGAAGCGCTAAAGGTTTATAAATGCATCGGGATCGAATGCGAGGGGACACTGGTCACATAATCCACAAATCATGATGGAATCTCCGGAGAATTGAAGCACGATGCAATTGGAAGGACTGGATAACTCTGCAGAGGGCCGAAAAATGTGAATTAGTAACAACTCACCTGGGCTGACGGTTGGACTTGCTCGGCATAAGGTCGAGTTCCCGAGTGTGAAGTAGCTGTGGGTGGGATGGTTACTTGAACGGGATTGTGTTGCATATACTGCGGGGTTTGTTGAGCTGATTGGTATCGCTGTTCAGCGTACTGCTGCTGCTGGATCGTGAATTCTGCATGACTGGATGCGGGTATAGAGTGACCGGGATGTCCTTGACTAACTGATAACGCCGAGTTAGAAACAGGATATTGTTGTTGCGGTTGCGACATTCGTGTTTGCATCGGAATGCTTTGGTCAACAAACTGACCAGGAAGCTGAGAGATGGCTGGATTTACCTGGAACATCCACAGAAAAGTCATTACGAAAAACGTGGATGCTATGGGGATGGAAAACGGAATGGGAACCACTACAATATATCCTACACGTTTCTTCCGGGTACGAATGTGAAGCGGTTGAACCTAGGTCCATGAATTATCCCTGAATTACTCTTTACAGTACTCCGTTCAAGTGCACTTGCGATGAAAACCATAAGGTAAATATTAGACACCAGACGGAACCTAGTGGTCGACGTTAGGTACACTATAAAGCGAACTCTTCTCAGATCGCTTGGTTTGTTTACCAAATCATGAATGACAAACTGGTACTGCTCAATAAAGTGGCACCACGAAGACAAAATGCAGCTCTTCTATATCGGGCAACCACGTCAGCTTAGTTGGGAAAACTGTCGTGATCAGAACAAAAGGACCGGGGCGAGATAGCCCAAGTGGTTAGAGCGCGAATCTACTGACCGGAAGGTCCATGGTTCGAACCTGACCTCTAACCCTCGAATTCCCCTGTCTAGGCTTGGACAACCAGCCGGTATACCAGCCCTCGTGCAACCTTCGGGTGGCATGGCAGTTAGGCATCAAAAAGGTGCTACAGCTGAACGATTTATTTTACAGAAGGACCGAGAGGATAGTAGCCTGTCACAGATACCCCAAATGTGTCACAAGTTAAATAAAGACCGGCAGCGTAAGAAGCATTGAGATTAGGTTTTCAGCATTTTTAGACAAGCACAAGTTCTTTATCCTGGAGGGAACGTAGTATTTTTCGTTTCCTTACGTTACTTTGCTCACTCATTGATTTTCAGCACTCCGAGTCTGGGTGGGGAAATATTAACAATCTCGGTAAAGAATAGCTCGACATGCGCAGTATGTGATCAGGTCACAGTGGTCTGTCGCGCTGGATACAATCCCGAGGTGAGGCACCTGCTGCGCCGCCGAACATTTCTTTGACATCAGATAAGGGTGAAGTTGTTGGCCCTGAGACATCAGTTAGCGAAAACCTGAAAAGCACCCACGAGGAGAGGCTGTGACGTTAAATGCGCAGCAATTTATCGCCGTGAACAGCTGCCGAAACGCTACGATAACTGGGCAGTGCAACCACAGTTCACTTACTCGGAAATAGTACGGTGTGTGCAAAAAACGGAGCATTCTCGATTGGTGTGCAACTGAGCAGTAGTATGCCACCAAGAGTTGCCTGGACAAGATAAACTCAGGGATGTCACCTTTTCTGCGAGACGATCAAGATACAACTGAGAAATAACGTTGGTGTATAGGGTGAGAAAAACGTCGAAATGAGAGAGGTGAGATGAAGTTCCAGCCACCTAGTCCTGGGCGATGGTCTTCGTCTCATCAGTGTTGAATGCTGATGTGCTGGCGATAATGATGACATCATCTCGGATGGTGTTCTTATCCTATATGTATACCCCAATCTTAGCACAAGCTAGCTGAACGGTTTCAGAGGTGACTGTTTCCCTCCCAGTAACACTAGTTCCAGCTACTTTACACATGCTATTCCGTGTTTGCAAAGAAAGTATCTGTTGGGAACCAGTACATAATTAGCGACTTACAGAGGAGAAAACTAACCGTGTGTAACTGAACGTTACCGTCATCCCTTGAACTGCGGCTACTTGGTTTTACGGTCCCTAAGTCCTGGTTAGAAAGAGCTGGAATAGACTTTGAATTATTACCGAATAAATTAAGTGGAGACGCACATTGGAAGAGCGATCCCGAAAACGATTGAAACGCTTCAGGATATGGTTGGATTTGCACCAATGCGGCATAAAGTGTGTGTGTGTGTGTGTGAACATGATGGTGTGATGAACAACACGGACTACATTCCAGAAAGAAACCCTTAGTAGCACATTTCAGTCGAATGTCAAGAAACTAAAAG
Organism: Opisthorchis viverrini; assembly: GCF_000715545.1. NCBI lineage: Eukaryota > Metazoa > Platyhelminthes > Trematoda > Opisthorchiida > Opisthorchiidae > Opisthorchis > Opisthorchis viverrini. The sequence continues at coordinate 1,574,501 of NW_008751668.1, forward strand.
CAAAAGGATCAATGCTCAGAAGTCTGGGAATCAAGGAACAGCAACAAATAGTGGAAAGGTTGAAGGCCTGGCTGGTAATACCGCGAGAGAACCATTTGGGACGACAGAATTTTTAGCTCATAGTAGGCGGGCTGGCTCATAAGCCGGACCACAAGACAGCGATGTTTGGTTGGAAATACAAACGCACTACCATCTTATAGAGGTCACCACACGTGTTCCAAACCCCGTCCTGCAGAACCGAGACTGTGTCGGCTAGGCTTCTAACCATTGACTGCGAAAGTCGCATGGACACTCACCTTCACTACAGCTCAGTGGGCCAAGTAACCACAAACTGTCATAAGAAGGCGACTCCAATAAAACATTCGTTTTGATTACCCGATCCTGACGGATGACAGAATACACGGCTCCCATAGGGATGGACAAACAAATGGGAGAATCGAGACTTAAAAAAAGAGACAAGGCGGCTAAAGGTAACATAAACGGAATGGAAAACCAAAGTTACCAGCACTGAATGCTTTGAATTTGTGTATGGCCGCTTGAAAATGCAACCGGGTTATACATAACCCAACATCCTAAAGGATCTGATCGCCCCTTCGAACAGATTTGGGGTTTTTGCAAAATATTTGAGATAGGTGTACATGTGAAAGAATAAGGTTCACGCAAACCGATCTGAAACCTTATTGCAGCCTGAGAAATCTAACCAGAGTTATTGTCACAGGCATTAGGACAAGTCGCAGCATCTTTGTAAACGAGCTTATCGACCGTGGAATGATCTTAACGAAATCACATACTCGTATGGACAGGTAGTAAGGTATGCTGCAGTGAACGTGACACACTTCCCGACCGCGAATAGCTGGACGGGACAACTGTCGATTCCACATATTGTATGACGGTGTTGAACACATCTTGGTTTGAACTCGTACGAGATGTGCGCCTGAGACAACAATTGTCGGCTATAAACACCTTGTTAAACCCTGCGTTTGCTATTGTTACAACAGTTTCACAATTACATTTCAACTACAAGTAAACTGGATGCTGATGATCAGAATAAGTATATGCAGATAATCCTGAACGACGGGGCAAAGGAAAATGATATGTACAAAACCTATGGTTTCCAACGGCCGCTGGCAATTTCAGACAACTATGGGACAAATGATGAATAGTGTGAGTGGTCATCAAACCTAGCGGAGGCGCTGGTGATTGCCGAGATATGGGTTAAATCCTGACTGGATGTTGTGGTAAGGACGAGATCTAGCTCGGAAAAGTTTAGAAGCACGAGCCTTGTCGTTCTTAGTGGGACTCGTCAGATAAGTGTAAAGGGATCGACCCTTCAGAAAAAGGCCTAAAAACACCAACCACACACACTAGGACCACATGATGAGCGAAAACAAGAGGATGATCTGCATACGTGGTTAATCCTCGGATCCCACATAAAGCTATCGAATGATATCAATGATTTAATTAGAATGAAAAGGCAATGAGCAACTTAGGTTCTGGTACGATTCGGCAGGTAAGTGTTATTTTCGCCAACTCATGTGAACTTGTTACCTTCTGACGACTGAACCTGGAAATCAGGTTCAAAAAGTTCCGATGAATCCAGCGTTTTTATAGCCACGTACAGTGATGTGATTGTTGAACTCAACCGTAAAGCCAAACACTGTACTAATACTGCTCGTTCATGGGACATAAACTACTCTGGTTATGAATGAATGCAACCCTACGCAAAGCAAAACTACAGAGTCAAAATTCTCACTTATTCAAATTCCTCAAACTAGGCACGCATCAAGAGACCCCAATTTAATTCACTTAAGAACTTCGACTACACTAGAAAAACTCTTCTCAAAAAGATACAGTACTCCGCTTGTCACAAATTCAGGTTTTAAGTTGAACTTATCTGGCACCCCGTTAGTACGAACGATTTTCGTACCAATCAGTTTGCCCACAAAACTGCTCTGAAGTAGAGCAAGAACGACCCAGAAAGACGTTTTGAGCCCACCTTGGATCACCTTGTTTGGAAGTAGATGCCAGCAGTTAAGTCGCTCCAACTAGGTACACCCGGTCGACAGAGCTCCTGACCGACGGCAAAGTCTTACTGCGTAAATTTAGGCAACCGGGCGGTATCCCAGTCCTCAAGCTCCTTTTCAATAGATAGGAGCTAAACACCGAATACCGAACCTTCGATGGATTGGATAGGTAGACCAAAGGTAGGCATGTGGAGCTAAATTGGGTGGTCTCGGTTAACTGTCGTACCCAACAACCATCAAGGGAACTCAGCAGCAGCTATCCGCACGTTCTGGAAACAGCTTTTTGTTAGACTGCAGGTTGGGGAAATACTCAAATAGGATAGTATTGCTTTATAATAGACATTAAGCGAACTTCGCAAAACGTGATAGCTTTGAAAATGATTGCCCTGACGTAGATAACTGGGAATTAATCCCTCCCCCACGGTAAAAATAATGTACCTTAATATGCTGCATATGCGGCTGACTGATTGGCGCTGTTGACTGTAGATAGCCTTGGTGAACCTGATGGTTCATCGGATACTGTCCTACGACGCTGGATGATCCACTGGAACGACCAGACTGGTTGGCAACTAAAGCGGCGGCGCTTGTCACATCTATCGATGTTTGGGCAGCTGCCATAGCTTCACTACCCGCAGCGTAGCCGACAGAAGACAACTGTCCGGACACTGGACTGCTACCGCTCCCTCCGGAATGCTGATGTGGCGTTGCGCTACTCATGGCCCCCATCAGATGATGCGGAGGAACACCCGTCGTTCGATATATTCCAGCGGTGCGACCGACAGTGCCAGCTGAAAGAAAAACCAACGGGTTTCGTAAACCCTCATCAGGATTCAGACTTAATCAATGTGCATTTAAAACTTGGATATTGACTGAAGACAGTCCGATAGATAAAAGCGCCACTTTGCCTAGTATCTGTTACTCTAAATGGACACTCGTTTCAGAACGTCCGCATCTCCACACATGCATTGCAAGCTGCTAGCCAGCGTGCGGCAAAATGACAACGCTATAGCCGTGATCAATATATACGGTTTGGATCGCCTCTAAATTCCAGCAGTAATCGTTCATGTGCAACAATCTTTCGGTGTCTAGCTACCATGCCACTCGAAGGAAGCTCGAGGGCTGGAATACTGCCAGGTTGCCCATGACTAGACAAAAGGAGGCCAGGTGAAGAGGTCGGATTCTAACCACTGAAGCAACACAGTGCAACATATCTTTACCGTTCGATGATTGGGGTACCTTGTGTGAACCCACGAAGAGGACCAAATAAGAACATAAGAACCCCTAATAATATTAACAGATCAAGATGGATCAGTGGTTAAGGCGCGGATTTGGTGACCGGAAGCCCAGTAGTTCGAACCCAACCTCGACTACCCTTGTGTAAGCCTAAATAACCTGGCAGTATATTAGCTTCTTTCTGATGGCATGCATCAGTGTTGTGAAAGGTTGTTCGAGTGGGAAGGCTAGTTTTACGACTATATCATTACATTCAACAGGCACAATTAGCCCATTGGATGGCTCTGACAGTTAAAAGGTACAGGTGCCAAACGAGGAACCGACAATATGACAACCAAACAACTGATTCGGGCAACCACCATATACATCAAACCCAACACACTTTTGTTGACGCACTGACTGGATCTATGTGGTAAAACAACCACAGTAAGACTGCCTCGTCGATTTTGCTTCCCAAGTCAATTTTCAGGGATCAGTTCGCTAAAAAATCGCAGTCAGTTGCAATTTTCCACTGCCAAGCTCTTGTCGGGAAATACAACCTCTAATTTAACTATAATCAGAAGGCACGACAATCCTGAAACAAGACATTTTTTACTCCAGTCATAGGACATTCCTTCCACCGTCGTATGCTGCGGATGAGTGTCGACATTAGATATTCTACCTTTCTTATCAATACGTTGAGGACCTCAAACATAGAAAATCGTCCGAATAGCGCTAGTTGACAGATAGCCAATATTAATTAGCATTTCATTGTACTTCGAAGACATGGTCGATACGGTGCACGTATACATGCACTTTAGGCAGGCGCAGTTGGCCAAGACGCAGAGATACCTTATAATGGTGGTCTTATAATGTACGAGACTGTAATAATGCCCTACTTAGATAGTGTACAAGTGTCTGTTCTTTGGCAAACAAATAAACATGCTGAACATCCCCAAAATTTCACGATACATAACACTCGTCTATATACCCCCATTGGTCCCCTCACAAACAACTACTGCTAGCCAACCCAAATAAGCCTTTCAGCACCCTTAAAGGGAAGGTAATGTCCTTTGAGGAACCCTGTATAAGTAAAAAAACGTTTATAAAAATCCAAAACACTTGCTTTGGTAGCGCACAGTTCCTACGGAACGAACGGGCGCCGCGTACTCAGCACTTGTGTTTGAACCAGCAGTGTGACATGAAATTGTGCGATGTTGACGTCCAACCATACCCTGAACAGTAATCCCAGCCGAAGAACTTCCCCGACGTTGAAGTGTGTCACCTTGAGCAAGGGGTTTTTCATACTGGTTTAAGAGGGGTTCCTGGAACGAAACATTAAGCAGATAAGGTCGCATAACTTCACAACTTTGATTCGCCAAAGTAATTTATCGAAAAGAGATGAAACGATTAATCACCAGTTCCCGAAGACCTTTTGCATCATCATCATAATCGTCGACAGCATGACATCAGTGTCCAACACCGATGCTTCACTGCCGTACAACCATGATTTATTTGAAAGCCTTATGGTAAAGGAAAGCATAAAGACGGACGGGGAAGGGACTCAGAGCTAGCCTACCACAATCATTCTGAGGTGCCTACACCTTCAGACATTCACTCAGACAATATGGATAGAGACGGACAAGAACGCCACTGATATCCTTTGGCAGCCGTAACTTGTAGTGTCCCCAACCAAGCGCAGTGAGGATCACGCGGTCCCCATCCTGGAAGGCGAGTAGCACGACAGCACCCAAGCGTTTCGTGATTCCCATCATACTGTTCTGCCAAGTCAAGGGTTGGCCACCTCTCTGCTTACGCCACTCTAAATTGGGCATGGAAAACAGCACTCTCATCGGCACGATAGCGTGCACGTGATCCTTCGTATATTTTGAGCTTATTCGTCTTTTAAAAAATTCATGAGACTATGCATTAAATGCCGAAATCGTGCCGATACTTCTCCACGTCTCAGCCCGTTGCATGCATGCTCATGCATTTGTTGCGGGACTTCTACATCCCATCACCCATCTGAACTGTGTTAGTCATCAAAATCCCAGTCCGATGCGCTCTTGAAGAGAACAGCCGATAAAATGCCAGCGAAATTCATTGCTAAGTTGCTTCTCGCTGTACTAATAAAGAACCCTTTAGCGTACAATTTCGGTCTTGCTCGCAGAGGTGAAACGGAATTCCCCTTCATCTACCTCATAAATCATAAAATGTGCTCCATATGGGGCATGCTAACGAAATCCACTTCAGGTAAACCTAATACCGACTAGGCAGTGCCACCAGAGCGTCTCAGAAAACAATGTGAATTACTCGATCACAATGTCTACACGTGACATCTGTGACAGGCATACCCACCATTCCAATTGTATACATGTAGTCCCACCCCGAATAACTTTTGTGTTTTCATGAACAGAAGTGGTTAGAAGTATTGTACATACCTGAATGCGCACACCGTGCCCAATAGAATCCAGTATGGAGAAGTCTATTGGCCGTCGAACATACTTGAGAGGAGGTTCTGAGGGTATGTACTCGCGCTGAAAATTTATTGGAACCTTTGGGCTGGTACATGACCCTATTGCTTTTCTAGCGACCTTTTCTTGATGCGTGTTGCAAACCTATGAACATGTGCGCATCATTCACGCCATTTACCATTCGGATTTTCTCCATGCAATCTGAAATTTCTGCAAGCATATCCGACTGCAATTCGACAGCCTCTAAGAAGTGACTGGCAAGTCGGCTGATATGGTAAGCAACAGTGCCAAGTGACTGTGTTGCTAGAGCCATCGTGTTGTCCAACTTTACTGATCTTTGTCCTTTCTGAAATCAAATTGACAATTAAGAATTAATGGTAGATATACTGTGTAATCTTCACTGCAGAATGCTGCAGCCCTTTCAATGTCACAGCTTGCAGCAACCAGAGTAGTCCTCCCATCGGCAAGTTCGCCATCAAGTATAGATAAGAGATTCTTCATGCCTTTAGAATGAAGAGAAACACCTTTTACTGAGCTCAGCATTAGACAGCGCGACGGCGCCGCATTTCGGGTAACGTTCGCCAATCGAATGGACGACGCTTTGTTTAGTCCATTTTTCACTATTAAAGGATTCGATGTATTTCGGGGGTTCACGAATTCATGGATTGATGAACAGGATCGAGGAGCCTGCCCAATCTTTCTGGGTGGGTTTTGTTCCTGCTGTCCAGTGGCTTTTGTTCACCTGAAAGGAAGTGGCGGAAAAGGATGTGGCACTGCTCTTGTATTCCTCATCCCGGAGCAGTACTCGCCGCACGTGAGAAGTACAAGGGCTTTATCTGTAAAACTTCTGCAAGTGGAATAAAATTTTGTGCATCAAGATATTGTATTTTCTTGTATACGTGCGTAGTCTAAAAATCGTTGTATTTAATCTCCCATTCCAAATTTTTGCCCCGTATACGAATGAACTTGTTTAGTTATGGCTTCTGGAGTGACTATATTTGTTTATTGAGAATTTGAGGGCTGTATCCTAATAACCTTTCATGGCGTTTGAGAAGGCGTAAAATGAATTCATGAGGGATAACTACGTGGTATTTGTGCCTCTATCTAGTTACTGAAGCTTTAAAAAACCTTAAGAATGCGTTATTTCAGATGCGGCAGGCGGCCTGCAAGAAGAACGGAAAGTCGAAAAATCCAAAGAAGCTTGCAAGCTGAGCATCTTTTTCATAGTGAAAATCAGTTTGCGAAGCGCCAGCTGTCTAGTGCATTTATTTCAATGGAGGGACGGGATGCGTCTCGTAGTCACCCCTTCTCTCCTGAGCAGAAACACAAGGCTTCTAAGTTTTGTACGACCGTCTTCTGGTTAATCGACGGCTAACCGAGGAGTCGGGTACCTGCATGGCCTGCGGGCCAAGTACCGCGATTAGCGTGATCAGCTCGGTGTGTGTAGGAATTATCATTACACTACTCTCAAATGGCTTCGGCTATCGGGGTTGTGACTGTGTCCATGATAGGAGGGGCTGCTTTTGATGAAGTGAACCTGGAGGCTAGCAGCGTCGCAATTTCCTTGGTTGTGAGCTTCTTGTAATAGTAAACGATGTCGAGGTCAATCCTTTTGCTTGATCTGTTCGTAGACGTCACGCTTGCCTCAGTGCAGCTGACACAATCCAGCTTAGAACTTCTGAACTGTGTGTGGAGTTCACCTCAACACCTTTGTCGTCCGCTGAGGGAATAACCCATGACAATTTCACACATGTTGGACGCTGCGTCCACCGAAGTCTTATCTCCCCACGAGTAAGACTTTGTTGATAATCGGGGTGTGTGTGGCAGTTGAGCAGAGACCGCAGTCCAGGGACGAGGCCGGTTGTGTCGGCACGCTTTCAAGAGCACATGGGTCAACCACTACCATCAGGTTTGCCATAAGCTCGGTGGCGGAACACAGGCCGGCGTAGTGTTCTCTGTGGACTTCAGATAGACAAGTGTATTCCCTGTTTCTGCTTCTCAATGAGGGGAAATTTGATTTATATAACTATGGCATCTCATGTATTTGAACGGCAAACCTCTGATTTTCCGTCGAGGTCCAGTATCGTGGCTTGTTTTCTTGAGTTCTGTTGGTGGATTTCTGACTTACCGAGGTTCGCATTTTACGAAAAGCCTGCTTGACATCTGCGTGACATGTGGTTAAATTTTGGAAGGTAAGTCGAGTCCTCCTTCACAGAATACAGCGAATCTCTTTGGGTAGCTTTTTGCCCATTCTGATGGGCGCTGTATTTCGGGACAAAAACGCGCAAGCCGCGTGAAGTTTCTGGACAACCGTTTTGTGTAACTCCTTCACTGAAGCTGGTCCCAGTTTTAATTATACAGGGAAGCTACTTAATCCTGGGAATCCTGCACGGCAGAAGTTCCGAATCCACCTTGGTGGTTCGTGGTACATGGCCCTGCAGCAACCGAAAATTAAGTTCAGCACTATATCACAGTGTAGCCCTAATTAACTTTCAGTCACGGAAGTGCATTTGGTAAAAACCAAAACCATCAGTAATTGTGGTTATCCTACACGATATCTGATGGGTGTGGCTTGTTGCGACCAAGCACGCTTTTGAAGGGCATTGGTGAGCGCTGACACGCAATGTCCACTAGGCCCGATGCAATGGAGCTCGATCCAAGAAGAGTGTGTTAAAAGTTCGTAAGATGTGTGAGGTGGAGTGTACGGCAGACCACAGCGGGAAGATAGTGAGTCCTATGCAGCTGGATTTGAATTCACAGGGCACCGCAATAAAATGCAGGGGCGGTGCCGAAAGTGAAATTGGTGGTGGGCAGCAACACATACACGTACGAAGAAACCCAACCTGTCCGTACGTTTTGAGTCAGTTCAGAAAATGGCGTAGCCTTCCATCAAAACCTCTACGTTGGATTTCTGAGTTAGATCAGGGAAGGCTGTTCAAGGTGAGCCGACTGTTGAATACCGCATAGTGTGTTGGAGAGCACAAAGCAGCATGTGGTCAAGAAATTCAACGCCATCTCTGTCGTATCCAAAGTTGGGGAACCGAGAGGTGTGTTGCCAGAGAGAACAGCAGATTTTAGAGCTGTATGTGTGGCTTGAGTCCGAGGACTCCGAGAGGCCTTTGCGGTGTATTCGTCCGCTTCCTGCTCTGGCGATTAAGGGAATTGCAGCTCTTTTGCAAGTGGTTTGCCCTCTGAGAGACAGGGTTTCGCGAACCTTTTGTCTTAGGTAAAGGTAGTTTTTACTTTGTGGTCAAAATTTTTGATGGCTGCTGCTTTTAGCCCGTGCATTCCCAAAGTTCGGCACCTGGATTCTTTGTTAATCAGGAACTTGTGAAGAACATGCGTCCGTTTGGTTTCCTGAACTCTCTTGCTGCTAATTATTTTGTTTTATCATCAGTGTGTAAAAGGTCATCCTATGTTTTTTCGTTTCGGTTTTTTGCATGTAGCACTTTCCGTGTTTTTGACATGAAAGTGAACCACTCACTGACCTTGTCATCGCATGTGCTGTTTAAATCAACGAGTAGGGTACGCTGACCGTGTCCTGGACGCACACCCAAAATTCACCTGAAACCGTGATTTGAAAATGGAAAATTTTAACACCAAGTTTTAGCATTTGATTGTAATTACTCGAGTGCATAAGATCTCCACAAGCAACCACAGTCTTCTTAGAAGCCGTTTAAACGAACTCGGAGTCCGCTGTGGGCACGGGATTCGCGTCTTAATGGCTGCCGAAGGCTTTGCCCATCGCCTCTATGAAAAAGGTGGGAAACTTCGTGGATAAGCTGGTTTAATCTCATGTTTTCTTGCGTATTAGATTAGCAAATAATCTCAAAATAATCAGACAATGATCAAGCTGATTACGTTCGCGCAGATTCAAGTTGGAAAGGCCATCCGCAACACGGATATGAATAGTGCTTCTTGGTTGCAGCAAGGGTCTCGCTGAAGCCAAGTAACTCGTCACAGCTGGTAAGTTTTTTGTTTTTTATGGTGATCATCATACGTTTCTTCCGGCTTAAGGCAACGGTTGATCTTCACCGATATGCCGAGCCACCAATAGTGCCATTGGGTTTATGGGCAGAACAAGCAGACGGCGCTATAAGATGACCACTGCTTTCAAGTCCATGGACACAGAAAACGGACTGAAGCGGTCTTGTGGGTGAAACGCTCGTCCGGAAAATACTAGAGATATAGTGAACTACGGACAAGCCATCCGACTGGTTATGGCAGTTGCGGTACCCTCATTGCGACACCTTACTTCGTTTCGTGGATAGCCCTGTACAGGAATAGCTTGGATAAGCGGTTTGTGGTTGTCATTGTAGTAATGGTATTCTTCGGTCTATCGAAGGTTCGTGGTGCTTCTTTGTTGCCATTCAAACGAGGCAATTAGGAAGCCATGTCCACATTGGGGATTCAAAACAGGAAAACGTGTCTTAAGTTTCGCTAGAAAGTGCTTTGATGTTAGTTAGAATGCCACCCCAAATAACAGAGTCAAAAGTTGCCACAGTTCCCAACTACTTCAGTGAGACGGCGCTGTCCGATTTCAAAAACGACAGTCGATATTGACGTGCAGATAATAAGTATGCCGGTAACGTGAACAAGTGGATACATATGTGAGAATGAGGGGCGTGCATTAGCTAGATTGTGCGCAACTTAGGTAGCTCGGAAATTGCACAGATATTAGAGCAGAGATATCTGGCGGCGTTGCCTCTTCGTGCGATTAGCTGACCTCGGAATGGAGCTGTTACAGCTGAAAAAAGCGTCGAGTTTTCCAAAACCAGTTGCCTCTGAGGCGTCACATCACATGTATTTGGCGAGTTTCGTTGCATCTTCTCCTCCTCTATCAATGGATATTTAGGTTCGTATGGCGATTGCTCGGGATGTATACCACAGCAAAGGGGAAGCTTAAACCAGGATCATTTTTCCCTTCCTTCATTACAAAAGGCAGATTATGTGGTTCATCATGCGCGAGGAGTATATTTTTGGGAGAGGGCATGTAGTTGAAGTGAGAGGGATCAACCGTGCAGTCTTTGCATCTTCTTGGACAGGGGGTGCGGAATGGGCGGACATGTTACGGAAATATACGGGGAGCTCCAAAAGCTTTCGTAGACAAAGCGGTGTCCGTCGAGAGAGCCCTTCCTCCATCTTCACTTAATTTCGTGATGAACAAGATCATGAGACGAACGCTGCAATGTCCTTCTGGGCCCGGTTTTCAAATATCCTCTGGCAAAATTCTTGTCGATCTGAAGTATGCAGACGTCGCTCTCATCCTCGAAGAGGAGGAAAAGGTGCAGACGGCTTCAGATGACCAGAGTCGTTGTGTCCATTGGTGTGCACTTGGTACCCACAGTGTGTCATGTTATCCTAATGACTTCTGTCCTAGCGGGTGGGTGGCTTACCGTCAGGCATGATCATAAGGTTAGCCAGAATAAAGCGGGATTTTTTGCAGTCGCAGGTAATATAACAAGTGAGCGATGGGTTAAGAGAAGGGTAAAGATAAGGAAAGGCGTAGCTGCAGGTGTGTTATCAAAGTGGGTATAGCAGTGCCATGCCATCATCGCACTTAAATACTTCGGTTTCTGGACAGCCCTGTAATGGACGTCATTTCTGTGAAGATTTGGTTTGGATGTTTCGATAAGGAAGACAGAGCTGTCGGCTTTATTAGGCTATATATGTATCGGTAGAAGAGAGCAGAAATCAGGTGAATTTGGGATTTAGTGCTCTAAACGAGGGGGCTTGACACCAAGCATCCGCCCATTTTCTGTACATTCGCTACGGCCGCATCCACATATATGGATGCATTTTCAAGAACGCGTGTGGCTCTTGGATCTTAGGGCTCAAGTTTTCGGTACTTGGTCTATGACTGATAAGTAAACACCTTTCTTTAGCTTTAACTTTGCCGCACACATCAATGTTTATGGTTGCCGAATCCCGCCAACGAATCGTCGACGTACACACGGCTCCCTCAGTATCGCCTATTGGACTAGTTCAGCAAGTGGTAAGTTTACTGTTATAACAGTATATCTCCGGGTTCAGCGCAAACACTGAGTGAGAGTTATGGATGAAGCTATTTGTTAGGCATTTGTTACGTATTTGTTAGCCACTGCAACTTTGTTTACTTATTTCTTTTAAATGCTATCACGGAAAATGCTCACGAGTCGTAATTGCCCGTACATTTTTTTCAGATACACTATCGAGTAAGAACCTCAGAAGTGGATTGACCACACATTATGTTTATACCGATGTAATCAATAAAGAGACACATGATTTGTTAAGGGTGGTTGTGCATTTTTCAAGCATGGGTTGTTGGCAGGTGAACGACGTATGGATATGAAGGACCAACGTTGGTCTGTTATGGTCCATTATGTATAGTTTAGACATTATTGTAAGCTACGAGCATGTGCGCGGGCCATGCGGTTACTGTAAGTAGCCTCGGCGGGTGACATCGAGTGAAGTTATGAGTATGGCGGGCCGTCGTTTACCATCTGACTGGGCTACTGAGCACAGTTAAGGCCCCATAATCAGTGTTGCATTTAGACATAGGCCTTGGAATTGCGATAAGTAGCCAAGGTAGGCGATATATATATATATATATGATTATGACGGATCGTCGTGTGCAGTTATATTAAGATATCACGCACAGTTGTGGCCTCAGTTCATCGGCCTGCATGGATACTGGCCTGGTGTTTACTATAGGTAGCAGTCATAATGGAGAACTCGCACAGTTACGGGTATGACGGGCCACCGTTGGCAGTTAGGTTGGGACAGTGCGCATAGTTGAGGCCTGATAATTAGCGTCGCATATAGGCGCTGACCCAGCAGTTTCAAAAAGTAAACAAGGCAGGCGATATCGTGTACAGTTGTATGAGAACCGTCGTTCGCCATTAGATTAGGTATGTGTGCATATTTCGGATCTCGTATCCATCGGATCGCACTAATACTGGCTCGGTGTTAATCATAAGTAGCATAGATAAGCGTCAACGCGTAAAGGTACCAGTACGGCAGACGTGGTTGGATTAGGTTACTGGTTAATCAACGCCGCACATGGACACGCGCCCAGCAGGTACGATACGTAGACGAGTAGTGCGACATCGAGTGCAGCAATGAGTATGGCAGGCCGTCACATTAGGCTCCCGCCTATAGTTGAGGCCTTAGTTCTAACGGCCTGCATGGATAATGACATGGCGTTTACTATAGGTAGCAAAGGTAAGCGGCATCGCGTATCGTTATGTGTATGAAAGGCCGTCTTTGGCCATTGGATTATGTTACTGCGCATAAGTGAGGTCTCATAATCGGCACTGCACAAGGACGCTGGCCCAGTAGTTACAACAGGTATTCGAGATGAGTGATAACGCGTAGAGTTGTGAGTATAAGGGGCCGTCGTTGGCCATTGGATCGGGCTGCCGTGCATGAGTGAGGCCCAATAACCCGCGTCGCACATAGACACAGACCCAGCAGTTACGACAAGTGACAACGGTTACCGTGCTCATGGCGACAGATTTATGGTGGTCACCACCTGTAGAGCGTCATATTCATAATAGGAAGGATACCTGCAGCTGCCTTGCGAAGCCGTCTTATCTACAGGCTAGTTATGCATATTTGGGAAAAGGGGTCGTCAACGGAGAGGCGCTCGCGTCGCCACTGCACAGTTCATACTGTTTTCTAACAATGTTTTACTCAATGGAAGTTGAGATCCACGGGAAAATGCGTTGTGACCAGGTTCGCCGAACAGAATATATCATACGATTATAATTGCATTTGCTAAATTTGAGGAGTGTAAAGCAAACCAACGTCAACAATCGATCTTCCAGCGTGAAATTTGCGCTGGATATTCTTTAGGTGTGTCTATTCTTAAAGACCACCGAAGAATAGCAAAACATGTTAAAGTGCGATTTGGTGTTTTATGTCGCGTGAACCGGTAAGGAAATGCAAACTGGCGATGATCCATGACCTTGAAATTTCTCTCACTTGAACAAAACGCCACAGTTTTGGCGAAAATAATTTGGGTGGGCTTGTAGTCAGCGGCGTTACGCTGTGCGGTGGGCGTGCGGTTCATGCACAAGTCAGTGTTCTGATTGGATAATTTTGTACAAGCCAGGAAGAGGGTGCTTTCGAGCTGAATTTGTGCACAAGCCAAGGAAAAACGCATTGAATGGTTAAAGTGCATAAAATAGAGAAGGGTGGACTGTCAATGCAAGCGAGAAAATAGCGTGAAGCAATTCAAATAATTTATCCCATGAGATCTCTTATAAAATGAATAAGTAAACTTAGCATCACAAAACGTATCCATGTACCTTAAAATGCCCTCCATTGCCCTAGTTTCTTCACGTGTTTCTGATTATCAACCTCACATCTTCCAACGAAAAACTCGCAAGAACTCGACATTTGCTTTTTCGAAAATCCCGATTCAGACTAAGCTGCAGTCTTGAATATGTATGCGTATTCGGTACAAATGCTGATTTCAAAAGTCAGAGCAGGATGAGCGGATGCGCATAGCCATTTACAAATCTGCGTGGTCAAAGCCGACAGTGGAACTGCGCCACACGAAATGGATGGCCCAAATGACCACTAATGGGATTCCGATATACTTTCGGAAGTTCAGAAAGACTTTCGAACGGGTGTAGCCAATGTGCCGCGAGGGGAGGACAACAAGTTAATTTGCCTTTTTCCATTGTTGCTGTGGGAAAGCGAGAGGCCTTCGAACTTCGTGTATTCCTTCCTGGTAAACAGGCCGTCAAAAGTACATGGATCTCCCAAATACGCAGTTCCGCAGGCCACATGACACAGCAGGGTCGTTCATGGATAAACTACTGGTTGGTGGCTCCAACGCTCCTGGGGGTGTTAGTTCATCCTTAAGATTGATCAGGAAAATTTTACCTTTGATGTAGAATTAGGACAGAGGCATTACGCAGCAAACCCAAACTGTTCAACGAGCCTCAAGCATATGATAAAGCGTCTACCTCAGCATCTGTAACAAAGGTGAGTATACGCGGCAGACGACAAACCGTGTTCGGGTTTACAGCCAGTATTTCCACATCTGATGACTTTCCCCGGCAGATGTGCCTCCTTGTCTTAAATTTCTACGGTGTCATTCTCGGTCCAAGAATACGTGCCAGTCAAGTAGACAAAGTGAGTTTAGAGCGTCCGCCTTGAAAACCACATCAATACCATAGCGATGAAAGCAATTATAGCTTGTCCTCGTTCTTCAAATCCTCATAAACCTTCAAACTGTGAAGCTGAATAGACTGAAAGGCCTCGAGTTATGCTTGAAACGCTTGGAGCATAACCACAGAGCATTTGGGTGTCGCCGCTCTACACGATGCGACGTTTTGAACTGCAAACAGCTATACACAGCGGACGGCGAAGAAGGCTATGAAGGTTGCCAGCGCCGATTCCGCGAACCAAATAGCACTGTATTACCTCTGTTGGACAATGGGTACGATGCTATCCTATCACCGGCCGACGTTACAGAGATAGAAGGGGAAGTCACACGCGTAGAAGCATCAGCGACAAATGCCCCCGACACCAGCATCGCTCTACTGTCTTTGCTGGACGGGTGTGTTATGAACGTCCATCATACCCACATCAGGACCCAGGCGAATATCAGTGAACTGCCTCAGAAATAAACCCAATGCTGTGGATCACGCACTGGGGATGTCTGAGTAGGATTTAAGCGAAAGCACGGGTATAGAGAAAGAACGAGTACGGATTATTAAGTAGTTTGTGAAGTGGTATCTTAGCTAGAGGGACAACAGTCAGGTGCCGCTGTCTTGCAGAGTTGGCTAGAAGAACCTACCTGGTAACTTAAATGTAGTAGAGAAACGGCTGAATTATCTGAAAGGTCACTTGTTAGATGGTAATGGCCTCCTTAGATGCGGCACAGGGACCTTATCCACTTACGAAAGAAGGGGTTTATAAGTCTTTTGCTATTTGTTTCAATAGAAGATTTGCACATTATTCTACATCACCCCTTCTTCGGCCATCGAGAGCCCTGGTAAGTCCGTATAATTTTCGATTGCATTGTGATACGTCAAGGTATTTCCCTGAATGATTGCTTATTTTCCGGACCTGACCTTACTACTGACATCATCATCGTTTTACTTCGTTTTCGGCCCCACGAAATTGCTTTGCCTGCAAGTAAAGAAAAGCTTTTACAAGTGCGCGTACCACTGGAGGGTATGATAGCGTTTAGCTTTCTATGGTACATTGGCGGCGGGCTGAAGTAGTCCCAGACGTCAGCCATCCTAAAATACACCACTTTTGAGCTACCCCTTCCCTGTTTTGTGCCAGGTTTGCTCCACTTATGGTCGCTGATGACAACAGAAATATCTCTGACAAGAGAACAACTTCTGCAGTAAAGGGAAACTTTTATGTGAATGATGGCCTTGCATCAGTGGAATCCGTCGATATAGAAAAAAGCAGCTTGTGAGTTCAGTTTGATACTAAATCTGGGCGGATTCCACTTGAATTAGTGGGTAAACAATAATTCAGGAGTCTTGAATGTCATCTTATCAGCAAGCAAGAATCCGCGCTTGCTGATCCTGACATTTTGCCTTCGAGCTTGCATAAAAGATTGGGTCTGTGTTGGTCTAGCAAAACAGACTACTTCTGAGTCGAAGAAGATTTGCCTGAACACACAGCGACCAAACGCGACACGCTTTCTTGCATCGCTTCATTTTACAGCCCGCAAGGAACACCCTAATTCTTTTGTGGGATTTCGTCTTGTAAGTGAAGCCAATCTATGCTGAAAAGCTGAGAAGCACTGTACGGCTGTTTCATCCCTATTGGGAATCATCAGCAGTGCGCATCTCACGAAACTCCGAAGAGTCTCGAACCCGCGACCTCCCGGCTAGTAGTTTGAACACTTAACCGTTCGGCCACGAGTGGCTGACCAGCAGTGTGATTAACTCTCCCTTCTTCTTTCCTCCTAACGGACTAACACGTGTCGGAGGGAGGCTGCAAAGTAGCGGTTTGTCCCACAGACATCACATCAGGCTCCCCAATCGACATCCCGTGACATTGCTTGATCTGACACTTCCATATGTTGGAAGGACATATGGATAAGTTGCGTGTTCTAGCTGTTTTGCTTCAAAGTTACGTGTACATCAAGGGGAGTGTCACAGTTAAAAGGTTTTGCATAAGCGTTCACCATTTGAGGCAAGGTGGATTCGCCCGGCGGAACAGTTGTCTGCGTTCTCACCGGCCTTCAAGCTTGTACATAGTTACACTTCTGCAGTCACTGGCGTGGACTATTTGGGTCCTGTTTGTACGTGACAGACAACACCAAAGGAGGCGATACGGGTGCATATTCTCCTGTCTAAAGGCTCACGCACTGCACATCAAGGCACCCCAGTGCTTATCGATTGACCCCTTTTTTATTGGACTCTTTATCTGAGGTTGAAACCACAACCACCTACTAACTAACTCACTAAAAATGGAGTAGGACATAAACGGATGCTTGTAAAATGCCGCTCTACAAAGCCAGTCTTGCGCTCTAATAAGCAATGACGACAACTTTCCGCTGAATGCGGCAAAGTGAACTGTTTCTTCAATTTCACAACTTTCGTGACATAATTCGTCAGAAGCTTTATTAAAATCAATGAAGAACCTAAATACCTTATCAATCAAGGCCATAGTTTAAACCCAAGGCTCATTATTCACCAACACACTCGTTACATATAAGTGGTTCTTGCGTAATCTATGCTTAAAAACGTTTACACCTTCTTGAACACCGGGAAAAGGTGGTAGTTTTATGTCGGAGTGGTATGGGGCCCCGTAAGTTGGGGGTTGGGAAAGAATTCCACGATTTAGCAGATGAAGAAGCTAGCCACAGGCTACAGTGCCGAATTTTGCACGCTGTCAGGTCCTGAAGATTTGCGTGGGCTCAGCTGAACATGCGTTCCTTCTCTAAGACCCTCCTCTTTGAGCCTACCCTCAGTGGAAGGTAGAATTACGAGTCTTCGATTGTGTTGCTGAGCGTCCAGGGATACATATGTTTATGTGACTGCTTATAATTTGTCGCTACAAGGCCCATGTACCCTTTGCTGATGGAAAACATTTGCAACGGTACCATTTATACCAGTGCTTTGAAGAAGGAAAGAAAGTCTGATCATTTTTTATTGTCAAGCTTCGCTGCAAACCTCTCTAGAAAGCCACGGTCCCAGGCAACCCTCAGAGCAGCACACCGAATTTGCATCTCTCTGCAGGAGCCTTAAAGCTTCTGTGGCTATTGGGCGACGTTCGGTGCCTTTGTCTTTTGTAAGAATGCCCCTGATATTCCCGTCGATTTATGATGTTTCTGTGCTTCCACGGACCGTTGGCATTTGACTGGGGTTGGAAAACGGTTTCATTTCACCGAAAGAGCCATCTGGATGTTACAAGACAGCTGTCACCACCACCCAAGATTAAAATGTTTGAAGTGGGTGGGCGTCAGATTCACCTATCTCAGTACCCGGTGGATACTAAGCGTAATGAACCAAGAGTCTTAGTGGTGGTCCCCAAAGATCTCCAAATTTTGATTCGGAAGCATTCTGGGTCAATTATCCTCACAAATTTGTGGGTGTTTATTCTTGAAGACTAGTACTGGTCATCAACTCGTGGTGTAGAACAGTAAAGACATATCTTCACTCTGGCTGAGGGGGTTGATGCCTATGTCCAGAAACGCCGAAAAATCATTGACAGACATCCCTGTGGATCCTTTTTCCTACGCATTCTGTGACTTGCTTTCAATTCAGAAGACCAACACATGACAGGAAATTATGGTGAACAATCTATTTTGGTATTTGGTCATAACATATTTATTGACAAGACCAGCTTAAAATTTACCTCAGAATCTGTTGTCTTGGGCTTTCAATGGTTGAGCCCTCTGAGCCACACCAAAAGTAGCTCAGCTGATTTCAATCTGCAAACGATACACGGTCGAAACAACCCCTTTGCTCAATTATATTGAGTCATAAAATTTCTCTATTTTTGGTGCGATCCAACGCGAAACTTAAGTAAAACTAAAAATGCACGTATTTGTAGAGGCTCCTACATTCGGGACCATGAAACCTCAAGATTTCATGGCCAATGTCTTCGCCACGCTTACTCTGAATTTTCCGCTTAAGCCGCTGCGGCTTACTTCGCAGTCGGTCTTTCTTCTTTTTGGTGCAGTAAAACAGGCTAGATAAGTCAATATAAAGGCGGCGAAATGCGTGCTGAACTATATGTCTAATGTGTAGGACAGATTATATAACACAAAATACGTACTCCAATAAAAACGGGTCCCGGTAGACAGATAGGCATAGATAGATAGATAAGCCACCAAATCACCAGTCTCACTGAGAAACAAACCACCTTAGGGTTTAAGAAAACGCCTAAATCGAGGATGCTACTTTTGAGGTTACATCTTCCCTGAACAACAGGTTTTGAAAGTCATGGGGGAGGATAATTGGGCAAAACCATCAGATGTGACAAACATGATTGTGATAAAATGGTAGACACTAAAGATAGGCGCAAGTACCATAATAAGAAAACTGCGATAAGCCACAATACCCGCCATTTAAAAATTGAGGCAGACAGTGCCAACCGTTTTTACTTGGCATGATGTTTCCTATTTGCGGCCTAGAATCAACCACGTTAGGAATACAAAACCTCGCACTGCCGTGATGCGTCGGGTTGGGCAAACCAGTATCAGTCAAATACGGGCTCATTCTTCTACGGATAATTCTAGCATCATTTCGAATCACGGATTCAAGGATTCACGGATTGATACACAGGATCGAGGCTATTGCCCAATTTTCCCGGGTCGCTTTTGTTCTTGTCGGTCAGTGGCTGTCGTTCACCTGAAAGACACAAGTGAAAAAGGGTGTAGCACTGCTCTCTATGTTCTCAGAGCGGGGCAGTATGCTCGCCAGCGCGAAGATTCGCATAAATAAATGTCTAATATTGCTTTAAACTGGGTTCTAGAAGCAGCGTGAACAACCGTCGGGGGAAGGCCATTCCACGCACCTACTACCCGAAATGAGAAAAAAATTTGTCTAACGAATGTGTGTGCTCTGAGCTTGAAAATTTTCTTACTATGTCCCCACCGTGTGTTTGCTGGTTCAATGGTAAAAAAACTGTTTGCCAAGCTTTGTTCAAACAGGGCATAAGTAAGAATTAGGTCCCCTAAGAGGCGACGGTTTTCCAGGGGAAAGAGATCAAGCATCGCGAGACGCGTTTCGTAGTCCACGGATTTGAGACCGACAACCATTCTCGTAGCGGCTCGCTGGACACGCTCAATGAGGATGACGCCTTTCAGTCCCGCCGGAAGGTAGTTCACTTACTTATGAAACCAGCCCTTTTCGGAAATGTGGCGTCATTCTTCCAATCTTCGGACAGGATCCCTGTGAGATGTCTCGTTGATTTGAGGGTGAATCTACTGACCGGAAGGTCCGCAGTGCGAACCCGATCTATGCCTCTCTACGTCCGCTGTCTAGACTTAGGCAACCTGGCAGTATCCAAGCCGTCGTGCTTCCTTCGGATAGCACGGCAGTAGGCACGGGAATGTGTTACAGCTAAACTATTATTTATATTTTTATGTTATTTCATTCCGTGTGTGAACAGTCTTAACAAGTATGGTGAAAACTAAGTGATACTGTCCATCGGTGGTTTCAACATTCGCGCGTGCGGTCTCCCAGGATCAGAACAACAGCCTGGAGGGACATTAACGTTTATTATTAGATTCACTGATGTATTGGCACGCAAAATGACTGCGCAACTCTGCGAGATCAAGGGGGTTTCTGGAACGTCTTTATGAACAAAACAACTGTGGCAGGTTTTAGGTAACATTCTGGAAACCCACAATGAGCTCAACTTCAGCACATTAAACAGAAACTCCGTATTCTAGCTTGAGAATGAACATACCCAAAAAACCACTTCATATTGTTTGAAGTCTGTCGTGGTAAGCGCAGATCAAATGCCAGACGTCATTCTTTTTTGATGACACGATGTCATCTCTTGCTGCGCGTGATGCAGTTGAGCCAAAAAAGCCTTATAGGAGTGCGACTCCAACTTCCAACTGGTATCGGCGGACCGCACCCTACTCCAAAAAAATGAACCAGATGTTCATCGCGGTATTCTTTCGGCAACGCTTTCCTCAGCTAACATTCATTTTGTGTCTGGCACAGTCTTGCCGTCCTCATTTAAGCGCTAACTTCTATCCTAACAGTTACGCGTCAGCTAACGTCGGACAAACGTTCGGTCGGCAGAAGTCATCGAGTTTCGAGGCGCAAGAGGGAAACAAAATATATTGAGAGCAACTTCAAAATTGCAAGAACAGCATGCCCCGAAGGGTTAGATTCAAGACCGTCTTTAAAATCTGCTGTGCAAAGATTCGAGGGAAGGAGCATAATAGATGCTGATTACACGAGACTCTGTAGCCAGCCCCACACATCGCTGTTCTAAGCGGAAATGATTAAATATATTGTCGACTGTTTGGTACACACATGAAATTTCTCTGAAACAATAGTTTAGCCAGAGGAAAATTTTGCGTAGATTTTAGCAGCTGAAGGAGTTTATTCCAAATCCTGGAATCCCCCCACACAGTCGCAGTTTTACTAGAATTTGTTTGAGCGTACAAAATATTATTTGTTGTGTTGGACTAGGAGATGTATTACGCCGACTCTATCTATGCAAACTCCAAAAGGAGCGGCTGCACGTAAACTGCGTAGGAAAAAGTTTTCCATCTTTGAAGCCGGCATCTTGAGAGACAAACCCAAAAAACTTGTCGCAGCTAGTAAGTTTGGTCGATTTTTCGTGACCGTCAGCGCACGCCGTATCGGGTGCCAGGCGAAGATCTACCTCCACCGGTATGGTAAATACTTGGGTGGCCTATTTTCGGAACGCCGCGCAGCCGATAAACAAGCACGAGCATCAAGTAAGAGTTTGATCGACTGCAATTCAGTGGGAGGCCGTGTAACCTAACATGGACTACGCGTAGTAATAACGGTTGGCATTGTCACAAATTTTACTCTTGGGATCAGTGTGAGAATCTGTTGCAACTGCACTGTTGACCTATGGTTGGCGTAATAAATACAAGGGATCCGTTCGAAGGTGACGCATGGCTGTTTCGTGTTTACCTTCGACACACCAAATCAGCCTACCATAAACCAGGCACACCAAGCTGAAGGCACGCCTGAGGGCATAAACAATTGTCAAATGTTTGTTGACAGGAGCTCCTCTGTTTGTTTTGGATGCTACACCCAATGTAAAACATGGAAAATAGATATTTTGCCCACGTTCTCGCCATTTACTGCCCTCTAATTATACTGCTAACAATGGCGTAGCTTCTTTCCGTTTGATACTGGAAACCAGGCAACTTGGCTTGGAAGTCACCAACGGTGACCAGCAGCCACAAATCAAAATATCAACAATAACAGCATTCAAGGTAGCACTGAGCGCCGAGATTGCTGTTGCACGAAAGCATCTACCATGTTGCGGATACATGTTTAGCAACACACTCTACACTGGACATGGGTCATGCGACAGGGTGCCACAAATCATTTGCTTGAGTTTAGCTTTACGTGTATCGACTCATGCGATTGACCGAAAACGAGTATGCTGACTGGTTAACTTACCAACCAACTAGAAAGAGTACGTGTTCAAATCCAGTTGACTCAAAAACTGGAATACTAGAAGCAAACCGAAATTAATTCCACCTGAAGCTATCGGGTTAGCGGAGTTGAGAATTTCAGAGTGAGTCAGTCTATTCAGGCTGCACTTTCAGGTTGTGTTGCTCATAGATCGTTACTAAAGTGCACAAAATTTCAAGTTTAGCGACCACCGCTGATTCGCATGTGATTATCAGTCCACGAGATGAAGCACAAAATCAAAGCGTAGCAAAGTTTCATGGCCCACAGTATTTTCCTAATGGACGATAACATCTACAAAATCCCCAATGTAAATTCCACCAAGGTGGACAATTGAACAACGTTTGGATCAGACTTATCAGACGTGACAAACTCGGTGAGTTTGTTCACCGAACTCTGGCACAACACTGCAGTTTGGGAGGCTAGTATTACGTGCAGCACGATACTGGAAGATAACTTGATGCAGCATGCAGTATTGATGCGAATATGCATCTCTGTGAGTGATATGCACTCTCGGGTAAGCATAACTAGTCAGAAGATAAAGTAAAGTTTTCAGATATCTGCATATAGATTAACACCATCCCAATCTACGTCCATATTTTGCCAGATCACCGAATTTCATTGTCCACTGGAACAGTCGTACCTCTGGCAGAAAAGTGTGGTGGAATAATTTCCCAGTATCTTTGAGACCCGGGATGCAAAAACGGGGCTCTGAACTCAACTACCCGATTGCTTTAGTCCATCAGGGACATATCATAGCTTTCGAAATTTCAATAACTCTGTGCGAATACTAAGTGCCGTTTTTGTGTGGATAGTTTAGTCATCATTCACAAGGTTGCTGAAAACTTTTCGACAGCCCATGATCGGTTTAGCCCTTCTTGGGTCTCATCAGGTAGGCGCAGTCCCCGAGTTTCCGTCAACCCTCTGTTCTACTCAAACCCAACTTGGACCGTTTTCAAGAACTACACTCACTTGCAAATCAATTTGATTTTCACGAGAGACTCAACCGAATCTCTCGTTTGTGACATTCTACAACTGAATGTCTTCCACACAGGCCGCCTCATGACTCAATTGGCACGATATACGAGATACCGCGGTATATTTTCGTAAACGAAACTACTCACAAGTTTGCTGAAAGCTTTTCTTCAGTTGAGTCTCTCGGGAGAACCAAACTGATCTGCAAATGAGTTTAGTCTTCTTCAAATTTCTGCCAAACTATGAGTTCTGATGCGGTACACTAAGAGAATATACGAAGTCCAACACCTAATAAACACGTTTACGATTTTGCAAGTGGTTTGCCATAAGTAGTATCACAGAAAAATTTGGTTGACCAGTGGTTGTTGGTTCATGTCTCATTTAACGGCTGCGGATAAAGGTGGGCATAGCTTGACGCATGTTAAGCACGACCGCAATAAGGGGCATCAGTAGATAGCTCATAGAGATGACCAACGGATGAAACAAGTTCCTGCGAGTTCAACGCGTGAGACGCCGGTAGTAAACAAGAAAGC
Organism: Opisthorchis viverrini; assembly: GCF_000715545.1. Classification (NCBI taxonomy): domain Eukaryota; kingdom Metazoa; phylum Platyhelminthes; class Trematoda; order Opisthorchiida; family Opisthorchiidae; genus Opisthorchis; species Opisthorchis viverrini. Next base: position 1,598,326 of record NW_008751668.1, read on the forward strand.
AATTACAGTCTGTGTGCTTGTAACTTACTGAACTATTCTAGCACACATATCTTGTAGACAGTCACCGAATAACAGGTAAACAAGTAGGTGACTCCAGTCGTTCAATGGACACAGCCATGTATGAGTTGGTCGAGTGTGTTTACTTGGCCGGTTTGCCGTTGATGAAACAGAAGTGAATCTCGATTTGGATCCGTTAACTTCGTCTCATGTAGCGCTAATCAATAAGGAAATTTATATCCTTCAGGTTTGTGATACAACAGAAAAACGTAGGTTTCAGGTAAGAGAAGGAGATCCCGTAACTCGTAGTGTGGAGTCAGAACCCAGATATTTTAGGTAACACAAGACTCAAGTTGGGGGGAATAACTGACGCATAATCCATCAGTTTTTTAGCGACCAATTCGGAGTTTCTTAGACGGTACTGATCAAATCCACTGACTCGGCGAACCAAATAATGAAGACGACCAGTCACAATTTATGGCGACAGTCACAGAGTTTTGATGCCGACTATTTTATCAAAAGCATCAAAGGACAATGGACCCATCATCGATTCGCCTTCGAGTGGCTTAGCTAAGCCGCTGGGTAGTCGGTTCATCAGATGACTGGATAAGAATTACAGCCCAGTAAACAGTACTCTGCTGTGATCCTGTTTCATTCAAAACTGAGCTTGATTTCTGGTATAAGTGTACAAGTTAACCATCCCAATCACTTCTCATATGACAAGTGGAAATGGACTATGGATGAGAGTACGTCAAATCCAAACGGGCACCATGGATGCAGTTTTAACGTTCTAATGTCACATGGAACATGCTGACTACGAGAACCATTGAAAGGTCGAAGTGAGTACCAAAAGCGTGTGTGCCTGTAACACTCACATTAAAGTATGTCACATTGTGCTCTTTGAAGTTTTTGGGATGTTAGTTCTATACGTATACATTCTAACGGCTGCTGGAGATTCATACTTACATATTTGTTCTGTTCCAAATGAGCACAAAATACATCATTGTAGACTATATTTCCTGATTTTTGACCGTACCTAACAATTTCAACACTGATTAACGCACTTTTCAATGTTAAGATAGTCCGAAAAATCTCTTTTGTTCTTCTAAGGTTATCGTTGACGACCCCTGACTGTGTCATAGCTAGCCTATGCACCCTGAACTATTCGCGCCTACTCCCACTGAACTAGGGCACCGTATTCTCTAATTTCTACAGTGTTTCACACAATAGATTTTCACCTAAGCAATCAAACAACCAATACTTGACGCGTTTTAGCTTATAAAACTTACCAGTTTGAAAATAGCCAAACTATCCAGCGTTCCATCAATGATGCGGAACACAAGCGACAATTCCATGCACATAAAGCTGCATTTCAAAACCCACATATTGTTCCACTAGACGAAAACTCAAAAAAGACAGCGAGCAATACATCTGTAATTAAGTTATAAAGCGAGCGAAAATAACTCTTCCGGTATCTCTATGATTCACTCATTTTTCAGGCAAAAGCTAAAATTTACTGTGCAGTATATTTGTCAACCAAACGTTCGATTGGCTCAACATACAAACTCGTTCATTCTACAGGGTGTCTCATAATACACGCAAAATTTAGTTGGGTAAATAAACGCAAACATTTAAAAAAATGATAACAAAACTTTGTATTTTAGTAGCCACATAAAGGAGGTTTTGTAAGCAAGTGTTAATATTTTCTCTTGTTTACGACAGATGTCAGTACATTGAAATTGTGAAACTCTATTATTCCCTTGGTGAAAGCGCCAACGCTGCACTTCGTGGTTACATAACCAAACATGGTCTCATCAAAGATCCGTTCACCGTGTCGACCATTACACGCTTGATTGCGAAATTTGAGTCCACTGGATCTGTATTATTTTCCTGGCAAAGGAAGAAAGTATCTGAGTGATGAAAGCGCACCCGTTGTACAGAATGCCGTCGAGCAACTTCAGTCTCAGAGCACCATGGCATCTTCGTCAACAACTCAGGTGTCTCAGTTGACCGGCATTCCCCGCGCCAGCGTGCATCGTATTATGAGACGCCACCTTCATCTCTACCCGTATCCTTTCACTTTATTATAAAACATCACGGAAGACAAGGAGCAACGTGTCACGTTCGTGTCACTTTTTCTATGATGCTAGAGTACCTGGCGACAGTTACCTCCATATGTTGCAGACGCATTTTATTCCGCAACTCAAGCAGCACAAGAAATCATCGACCGTCTTTCAACAAGATGGCGTTCCACCTCTTTACCTCCAAGTGAGAACTTACCTCCGAGAGCAATTTTCTGATGAGAGAGTCACTGCTCGTGGATTTCCATTTTTTTGGCCCGCAAGGTCACCCGATCTCACACCTCTGCTTTATTGGTTTTGGAGAATGATCAAGGCTCGCTTGTATTATGAAAATAAACCGAAGAATTTGGTGGAGTTAAGAGCAAGAATTGAAGAGGAGTGTGCACTAGTGACGCTTGAGGAAATTAAACATGCTGTGTCTCACATCTCATACCGCCTCCAACTTGTTATAGAAGAAAGGGGCGGTTTGTTTCAACATCTTTTGTATTACCAGTTTATTAATAATATACCTCCATAACGGCTGTATTTTTAAATAAAAAAATAATAAACGTTTAAGTTAGTGGTGAAGTTTTAACATGGGTGTTATTTATCCCGTTTATAATGAGACACCCTGTACATTCTCTAAAGAGTATGTGAGTGCATGCCCGGGTTTATCAACCAGTACGCTAAACCAAAGTCCTGTTGACAAAGTGAATTAGTGCCGCATCTTCGGGGTACAAAAAAACGCGACTCCAATAAGCTCTCCACCAAGAAGACAGGCAAAATATAAGATGGACAGTCTAGGTTCCGGAGTGGTCCGAGAACATATTTGCGGTTTTCACGACTGATGTGTTCATAAGTTTTCCAAAATTAAGCCTGGAGGATAAATTTTTAATGTTTGCTACGTAAATCCGTGTGCAGGCCATAGACATACGGTCCATAGTGTAGACTGAACTCACTACTCATATGGTTTCCGAAGATCGGTTTCGCACTTCTTGGGTCTTATGAGTTAGGCGCAATCGTCAAGCGCAATCGTCAATCGTGAAAGAAACACAATCAGAAATACTACAGATTTTCATTAGCCACTAGAATATTGTTGGGTCGATGGAACACGAAATAAAAAAGACCCAACGCAAATTAACGGTACCGAAAGACGAAAGAGGTCATTTCTAACACAAACATCTGCAGTGTTAGAGCTTGGAGACCACAGTTGTCCTCAGTTAACATTAAAGCTGAAAAAGTTAGACAAGTGCTGGCACGCCAAAGATAGTTTTTAATAAATTTTGCGGCTAGAAGACCTTTATCTAAACACCGTCTTTCGTACTTTAGATGCTCATACGAGTAGTGATTCAACGCCATGTTCTTGTAGTAAGCCCAAGTCTTTCGTGTTCATGAATGAAAGAACAACTAACAGTCCCGCGGATGCTGATCATAACGACACCAGCGATTCCCTCCAACTGGTTTTGCGCCGTTCCGTCAGCAATACGGCTGCCACACGTAAGAAGCGAATAGCTTTATTTGTCTTTCAATTGTGAGCAGGGAAATGGAGTTTCTATTAAACAACAATCTGCTTACGATGCGACGCACATACAAGCACAAAAACAAGAGTCGCAGCTACCTCACATTTGAGAAACACGACCTTACTGGGTGTATTCTCGATCCTTCCTGGGTTTTGTCCGAATGACTGAAATCAACAAATGACACATGGGAAAACAGTAATTTTCAACCCAACTTTCAGTTGCTTTTGGAATTGGGGTTTCAGAATACAAACGGATATTGCCTATGGCTCTTGTTACCGGAACCCTATCGCTACTGACGAACGCGTAGACGGGTTGTAAGAGTGTAATTAAAACAAGTCGTTCCTGTATTGTTATCAAACAACAATTGAAAACAGAACTTTGATGTGATTTGTTAGTGGTTAACTATCCTCAAAGCTACATGATGAACCAATGCACGCGAAAAAAAGATTAATCATGCAAGTGGCACACAAGAGCCTCCGAGAGTGGCATTACCATCAATGAACGAATGAGGACAAAGACAAAATGGGACGGTAACTGGGACACACGACAGATGAGAACAGTCACATTAGGTTAGCAACACAATGGGACCCACTAGCCCTAGGACAAATGGGCAGACAAGTTGACAGATCCAGTTGATGCATGTTTCGGGACGAAACCAAGCGGCCGAATTCGGGCCGGGATTAAGGCAACGGAAATATAGATGAGGATAATGATTATACGGAAGCTATGGAAGTGAATATTTGGAGATATGGTTATGGATATGGATATGGATATTTGGGGTATATGGTACTCTAACGGCTGCAATCAGCACTATACACGTTCATGCTAGTAATTTGTTGAAATATTGGTAGCTCGGGTGAGTTTATTGGTTGCTGATCAGGTGGCTGTTGATCTGTTCACCGAGCTTGGCAACTGGCGTGTAAACGCTTCGTCACTACACGAGGAAACATCATCAGTGCGGAGTTGATTGGGTACTTCTTCCTTGCCTGCGTGCGTTTATATGCCATTCGAAGGTTATCTGTTATCTTCTGACGTGATTGGATATTTTAAGTATAACGAATTTAGTGAATCTATTGGTTCGCTTACTGGCTCAAGCAAGAACAAAAAAGAAAGCGAATTTATGGAAACGTGATACTCCACTGAAGAAGCAATCAACAACCAACCACTAAGAGCGAGAGGACGCCATAACCACAGAGCTTTGAGGTGCAATAGTAACTAGACAAGGAACACATTAGAGAAGCAGGAAAGCCCCATTCAAACGGACACATCAATTGGATTAGATGAGACGCTCAACCAAAGCACGAAATTAACCGGTGGATGCAGGGACACCAACCGCAGTGGTGGAGAAAATAGGGCGATATAAGCAACCAATCAAGCTCGAGGACGTCGGACCACAGCGCAATGCGAATCAAGGCCTAAGAGAACAAGCTAGTGGAAATAGAAGGCCTTGGGATAACCAATCAACACAGGGAAACGCGGAACACAACGCAATCACCAGCGATTCCCTCCAACTGGTTTTGCGCCGTTCCGTCAGCAATACGGCTGCCACACGTAAGAAGCGAATAGCTTTATTTGTCTTTCAATTGTGAGCAGGGAAATGGAGTTTCTATTAAACAACAATCTGCTTACGATGCGACGCACATACAAGCACAAAAACAAGAGTCGCAGCTACCTCACATTTGAGAAACACGACCTTACTGGGTGTATTCTCGATCCTTCCTGGGTTTTGTCCGAATGACTGAAATCAACAAATGACACATGGGAAAACAGTAATTTTCAACCCAACTTTCAGTTGCTTTTGGAATTGGGGTTTCAGAATACAAACGGATATTGCCTATGGCTCTTGTTACCGGAACCCTATCGCTACTGACGAACGCGTAGACGGGTTGTAAGAGTGTAATTAAAACAAGTCGTTCCTGTATTGTTATCAAACAACAATTGAAAACAGAACTTTGATGTGATTTGTTAGTGGTTAACTATCCTCAAAGCTACACGATGAACCAATGCACGCGAAAAAAAGATTAATCATGCAAGTGGCACACAAGAGCCTCCGAGAGTGGCATTACCATCAATGAACGAATGAGGACAAAGACAAAATGGGACGGTAACTGGGACACACGACAGATGAGAACAGTCACATTAGGTTAGCAACACAATGGGACCCACTAGCCCTAGGACAAATGGGCAGACAAGTTGACAGATCCAGTTGATGCATGTTTCGGGACGAAACCAAGCGGCCGAATTCGGGCCGGGATTAAGGCAACGGAAATATAGATGAGGATAATGATTATACGGAAGCTATGGAAGTGAATATTTGGAGATATGGTTATGGATATGGATATGGATATTTGGGGTATATGGTACTCTAACGGCTGCAATCAGCACTATACACGTTCATGCTAGTAATTTGTTGAAATATTGGTAGCTCGGGTGAGTTTATTGGTTGCTGATCAGGTGGCTGTTGATCTGTTCACCGAGCTTGGCAACTGGCGTGTAAACGCTTCGTCACTACACGAGGAAACATCATCAGTGCGGAGTTGATTGGGTACTTCTTCCTTGCCTGCGTGCGTTTATATGCCATTCGAAGGTTATCTGTTATCTTCTGACGTGATTGGATATTTTAAGTATAACGAATTTAGTGAATCTATTGGTTCGCTTACTGGCTCAAGCAAGAACAAAAAAGAAAGCGAATTTATGGAAACGTGATACTCCACTGAAGAAGCAATCAACAACCAACCACTAAGAGCGAGAGGACGCCATAACCACAGAGCTTTGAGGTGCAATAGTAACTAGACAAGGAACACATTAGAGAAGCAGGAAAGCCCCATTCAAACGGACACATCAATTGGATTAGATGAGACGCTCAACCAAAGCACGAAATTAACCGGTGGATGCAGGGACACCAACCGCAGTGGTGGAGAAAATAGGGCGATATAAGCAACCAATCAAGCTCGAGGACGTCGGACCACAGCGCAATGCGAATCAAGGCCTAAGAGAACAAGCTAGTGGAAATAGAAGGCCTTGGGATAACCAATCAACACAGGGAAACGCGGAACACAACGCAATAAAGATCACAAACGGACCGATAGATTCACTAAATTCCTTACCCTTTAAGTAGCCAACCACGTCAAAAGATGACAGATAGCTTCCGAATGCCATATAAACGCAGGCAAGAAGGCACAAACGGACCGATAGATTCACTAAATTCCTTACCCTTTAAGTAGCCAACCACGTCAAAAGATGACAGATAGCTTCCGAATGCCATATAAACGCACGCAGGCAAGAAGGAAGTACCCAACCAACTACGGACTGATGATGTGTCCTCTTATGGTGACGAAAAGTTTGCAATTCAAGTGCCAGCTAGGCGAACAGATCAACAGCCACCTGATCAACAACCAACTGCCACGCTAGTAGCCAGCTGCTTATTTGAAGGTTTACTGTCTCGGTGATATCGGCCAAATAAACAGAGTTCCTCATTACGATTTCATCTATAAGATTTGCACGCCCACGTCTCACCTGAATTCAGCAGATAATCACGCACCAGGCAACGTTACCAATCCCGACCAACCTTTAAAGTTGCCGATACATAGTCACCTACCCTGGATATTGGTTTCATACACTGCCTTCACCCATGAGTTGCTCAACACCGACCGGCTAGTTGTTCTACCGGATTGGAAGGGAATCAGTCGTAAGCCAAAATGTTAACCGATACACTTGTTTGTCCATGTCTATCCACTCCAACCATATAAAATACCTTGGTAGATAAGTGATCGACTACCTTCACACAAAAGACCCAGATTCTGGCTAGTACCAGTGAAAGGAAGAACGCCTTCGCTGCGGAGTTACTTAATGGAGGACGCCAACTGAACGGCTACAGACTATTGGACAGGAAAGCAAGTCTCTCATATGCATCTTGGTTATAAAAACTGTCTATCCGTCTTCTTCTCGAACGTGTCTTCCTAAGCTTTCCTGGATACACATTGCCTACCACTCAAACGTAAACGAATGCTACAAAGCGAATCCACAAATTCCGTAGTAAATTTCACTTTTCAATAGACGCAAAATCACGAACTACTCGCATGCTTCGTCAGTAGTATCCATCGTTATACCAGTGTAACGGTGATACTACTGATCGGGAGGCACGCGAGTAGTATGTGTTGTTCGTAGAATTTCGCTTGGCGTCGATTGAGAAATGGAATTCTGTTGCGGAATTCGTGGGGCCAATTTGTGACATTTGCTTTTATTTGACCGACGAATGATTGGAGGCAATGAATCTCCAGGAAGACTCGTTCAGGAGAAGATCTGTGTCCAGGTCTTGTAACTAAGATGCAGATTAGAGTTTTGCTTCCTTGTTCAATGGTCTGTAACCGGTCAGTTGGCATTTCCGAACAAATCTCTGCGCAGCGAAGGCCTTCTTCCTTTCACCAGTATCATAGCCGTTTCTGACTAGCCCATTACCTCAGGCTGCACAAACAACAGGTTGCTACAACTGATTGTAAATTAAGTGTTATGTGAAATTCAGTTACTCTTGTCGTTCCTCTTCAAAAAAGGAAGAAGCCCTCCGCTGCGGAGTTGCCTATTAAAAAACACCAACTGAATAGTTACAGATTATTGGACAGGAAGGCAAAACTCTCAATTGCAGCTAGTTTTAAAAAGCCGAATATCTATCTTCTTGAACGCGTCTTCTAAAAATTCCCTAGATATTCATTGACTACCAGTCAAATGTAATTCCACAAATTCCATAATAAATCCCGTCTTCCATTAGATCAAGGCGGATTTACGAGGAACCATATACCACTGGAACGCCCTATCAGTAGTATCGACCGTTACATCAGTATCGTAGCTGTTTCTGTCAAGCCTACTACCTTAGGCCGCACAATCAACAGGTCGTTACAGCCGATTGCAAATTGGGCGGTAAATTAAATTCAAAGTGTTTCCTGTCATTCCTCGTATACGCAGCTTTCTAAAAGTCTTTGAATTGGGACTCACGTAGGGACTATTGAACATGCACCAACTGCCCTAGAAGGCGTATTCGTAGAGGCCATGTTAACCTGTACAGAGTCATTGGGATTCTATATTTCAGTCATTAGCATACACACAATTAGTTTGCAAGGTGAGATGTCGTAGTCTATAACTTGGATATAACCGGGTTTGAAAAATATTATCCAAAGCTTCTGAGGTTTCATCGATCGGGTGGCAAAGTGAATTGACCTCGTTAGCACTAGCACTCAAGAGCTCGCCTGCTAAATGTCACCTCGGAATCTTCAACGAAAAAGCAAAATACCTCCAGTAGATGCTAATTAAGGATGTCACTGATGAACCAACGCAACTGGTGGTCGATCTCGAGATCATTTTTATGGCACAAATGAGCCCGTTGGGGCGTTCCCCCAACCAAAAATCAGCTCTGCGCACTACCAAATAGTGCCTGCTACCGTCTGCAAAGACCACCTTTTATGTAGCAAGGTAAAATCACCCTGAACAGTTTTTCCAGACCATCATCACTGCGTTGTCTTCGGTGAGTTACTCGGCACTGCATGTGAAGGCATCTGTTATTGCCAAGCTCGTTTCCGACAGATATGGCCCTTAAGCTTTTCCTCCCATTTCAGTTTTCTGCAGTACACTTTGAGCAGGTTTGAAGAGGTGACCACACTAAACACTGCTCTAGAGAGAGACTTGTTTTATGTCGATGAGGAGAGGAGCCCAGGAGGTGGTTTCTAACCCTTTTTTATGGCACGCGGCACAGAAACCTAAAACACTTCATGGGTGAAAGGCTGATCTGAAGACTGGGTTATTCAATGAAAAGAAAGCTTGGGATAGTTGATCGACCCAAGCACTGCTAAATATCTGGAGTAACTAACAAAAGAATAGTGACTGGTATTGTGTGGAAAGATTGGTAGCTCGGGTGCATGCATTGGTAATTGATCAGATGGCTGTGGATCTGTTCACTGAGGTTGGTAATCGACTAGCACACGTTTGGTCACCATTCTAAGAGCTCATCAGTGCGCTTGTGCGTGGGCAGTTTTTCTCCTTGCATTTGCGCTTATATAGTTTACAAAGAGCCGCTCCAAGTTATAATCTGACCGGCTATTGTTAACAATCTCATTCGGAGTCCTATTGATCCGATCTTTATCTGTGTTAAGTTGTGGTCTGTATTACTTACATTCCCTTGCCCCATTGCCTGCTGAAATTGCCACTCGTTATTTCCTGTCTTGGTGGGTCGATTCGTTGTGGTCCACCTTCCTCTTGCTTGATTATCAAGAAACACACTAGTTGACACCAACAATAAATCACATATAGTAAAAATAAATAAGTAATAGGGTGCTCTAGAGTGAAACCACGGCAGTGGAGGGCACAGTCAGAAACTTTCCGAGATTCTACTGGAGGCCCAAATACTTTTTAAACTATTTGAATGGTAAACTGAGTTCAGAAGGGTGTACTTGCGGAGGGTGTCAATATTTCAGTTTAATTCTATGGCTTCTCGATGTGTTCATGTAGAGGTCTGTGAGAAACGCATATTACTCATCGACCCTGCATTCTAGCACTCCATTAGTGCTCGTTGAGCAAGTGTGAGTGATAAGCACAAAATTCAGTGGTGACAAAAACAAACACAGAGCGGCAACTGGTTAGGATAAATGTCTCTGAAAAAAATAAGCAAGAATAAAGTCACATAAAAGAGCTGGTGGATAGTAATTTAAACAACTAAAAGACTCTATTGGTAGTGTGAGATTTGTAAGGCTTGATGGAGATTTAGACCTGAAAGTGAAACCAGTCTATGCCGAAAAGCCGCTGGGCTTGGCTGCTACCCTCTACACCGAATTTGGTACGAATGAAGTGTACCAGTAGTGAGTTGTTTTAGAAAAACAAGGTTTATGTTTTACCCGATAAACAGTCAGGCCTGGACATTTACGATTATGTACAAAGAGTTAACACATTTGAGGAATGTCAGACTGATCGATTGTACGAAACTGACAGAAACTGTCAATGGATCCTGATCAGATGCATTTTGCTGACAACACGGATGTCAACATCATCTTGGTTGGCATCAATGTCTAAGCCACAAGTAATGAAATTCACAACCGTCCAAGCGACTGCTGGGAGAATGACTAGAGAATGACAAACACTTGTCTGAATAAATTCAAAGGTATATTCCTGGTTGTCAAGACATAATAAAGATTGATAATTAGAATGAGGGGATGAAAGAATTCACTTACAGCCAGTCAGGTTATTAGGCGCATCATTTTGGGCCTTATACTAACTGAATAGCGAGAGCGGTAACAAGCATGCTATTGAATGAACGATTAGCACAGTAAAACAAAGCATGCAACACAAACTTAGAATTGTGCACCTACAGTATACAATCTGTACAGATTGTCTATTAAACGGGATGTCGTTTGCAGCCGTTTCGATCTTTGCACGGTCTGCCGCCCTGAAAACATAGTTGGGCAGATAACGATAGACAAAAAATCGTGAACTTATCAAAAGCACTATACTACAATCAAATTATAACATAAGAACAGGAAATGAGATCATTATCAGAGCAAACCAGACCCAAGCTTCTGTCCTTGAAGGGTTCGGGGGTGTTGCTTTAAGTAATAAAGCAGGAAGTCATTCCAATCGCCGAAATGTCCAAGCTCTACAAAATTCAAAAATATTGTGGTTTCATAAGGTTTCAATCTTAGTCATTATATAATTATAGTTGGCAGCATCAAAAAATGTCTGAGACCAATGCTTTGGAGCTATTCTGTCACATTAGCAAAGGTCACACTAGGTCCAGTCACTGTAACGACAAATCTTTTGGGCTGGAAACTTCCTGCTAAAAACGGGTGATGGTTCAACAGCAGCGGAGTAAGTATGCAAGGCTCTGGACCACGAAAATGACAAAGCAGTGAACTCAAGTGTAGATTTGCCATTACGGAATAGGGAATGAAATACTGCATATCAAGTTTTTGGTAGACAAATTGCCGAGCACCTTCTATTGTGGTTTCATAAGGTTTCAATCTTAGTCATTATATAATTATAGTTGGCAGCATCAAAAAATGTCTGAGACCAATGCTTTGGAGCTATTCTGTCACATTAGCAAAGGTCACACTAGGTCCAGTCACTGTAACGACAAATCTTTTGGGCTGGAAACTTCCTGCTAAAAACGGGTGATGGTTCAACAGCAGCGGAGTAAGTATGCAAGGCTCTGGACCACGAAAATGACAAAGCAGTGAACTCAAGTGTAGATTTGCCATTACGGAATAGGGATGAAATACTGCATATCAAGTTTTTTGGTAGACAAATTGCCGGAGCACCTTCTTAGAGAGCACGCTTCGGTTTGTGATGATACCAAGTGGAGTTTTCCCAAAAGAGTAGTGTGGTGTTGCTTTGTGAAATCGCAATGTGATCTATATTCAATTAAGGATAAAAGCTAGCCCAGTAAAACGCTGTAACGATTACCTTTCTGGTTGAGAAAGCTACCATTAATGTAGCGTCAGGTAACTTGGAGCTACCCCATCTAGCTAAATAGTGATGGATATGAAATAAGCAAGAGTTTTCACTGTACATGGGGACACAAACTGTGTTTAACTATAGCCAGCAGGTTTTATTTGCCAGCTTTCATGATGAAAAATCAAGCAGTCATAAGCGCTTAGAAGAATTTTCTGCTGCTGCAGAACGATTGACTGTGACTGCGCCAGACACCTCCTGTTTTCCATGTGAACATTGGTTCCTGATGTTCCGTTCCTATAGCAACGGTGCGTACGACAACCTCACAGAATCCGAAAGACCATCAAACGTAACGCGTATTCAGCTATAAAGGACAACAGAAGTGCCCTTTTCTTTGAGTACCGTTTCGAATAGTCAGCACAGTTCTGGTCCATTGTGTAGACTCCAGACTTGATTCACTCAAAGATGTCTACCTACCTAGAATTTCCTCCCATCATTACAGTAGCTTGGACACATAAAACCGAAACCAAAGACAGGCACCTGTTTGGGTGATCAAGAATCGTTTTATCACGGGCTCAATGAAAGAATCCTCAAGATATTTGGTGCCATGGCTTCTCTGAAGATGCACGCTCCGTCAGTTTAGCATCAACTATGGTGCTAGTGATCTTAACCATGAGCTAGAGTAATGTGTCAATAGGGGTGCGAGTGAGAGTCGTAAGCGAGGCCTGTCAAATTGCGCGAACTCCCTCGAATTTACGTGAAACAGATATGATAACCGAACCTATACCGAAAGCGGGTATGACCAGTAAGCATAACTAGTAAGCATAACTTAGTTTCTACAGGAACGGAAACGTTCTCATCTTGAAAGCTTTGCCTAGTGTCATTGTCTTAGGCAGAACCGGTCGAGTCGTTCTATGTTTAGCTAGTTATAACCTGATCTAGAGTCGCTTTCCAGAGTCACAGAGAGCAGTTTTCAGGACAGGATTTTCAAATTCGACAGCAGGTGCAACAAATTAAGTAGTTTTAAGAGACAGAGATGGATGTGATAGACCAGATTGCTAGAAAAGAGTGTGCTTTTTCCTTGAAGGACTTTGGAAAAAAACGTGACTTCGACGCCCTCAGAATTGAGCTGAGTTACCCACGAAACTTCAAGTCGCTGAACATCATTCAGTATCCACAGTGTCTACATCATTTACTTCAGCATTTTATGGACCCATAATATTTGTTGAACCACCACACAGTCTTTAACGTTTTGGTTGCTAGAACGACAAATTTGCGCGCTTAACGCACATATGATTAAACTGTGCGCCTGTACATGAATCACACCACAAGATCAGGCGAACTTCATTGACTTCCGTTTGGGAAGTCACGAATTCAGTATGGGATGGTAGCCCCACAAACAAATGAGGTATATCAGTTGGCATCTAACGTAGATAAAACACTTAATGTTCCTGACTATCGGCTTACAAAGACTATGTAAGAAGGTTAAATATAAGTTCCTGGTTAACTACAAAATAATCATGCCACAGGTGTTTTACAAAATGCTCCATACTGAAGTTTATGAGTAGCTATCGATGTGTTGAGGTATGTGAAATTTGCTTAGATGGGACATGCTGCCTGTAAAGTTATTGATTAATCTTCCAGAGCCCATGACCGGTTCCACCGTCTTGAGGCATAGCAAGTAGGTGCAATCTTCGAGTTCTCGTCATTTTTATGTTCTACTCGAGCATTTATTGCGTCAGTTGCAAAAACCAAATACCATCCGAGGTCAAACTGAGATTTAGACTGACAAGACATAAACATAAGCTGTCGTTGCGGAAACAAAAATTCATAGTACTAGAGCAGTCGAAACCAAGTACCGGACCACAAGGGTTCTTGTGCCGGAAATCTTTAGTTTCACAGCAATATTCCTGTTAATAAATCAACACTTAGCAAGATGGATGAGAAATTTATTCGGAGTAGCCAAACAAACGGTCAACTCAAGCGTGAGGATGTTGTATTGAATTTTACTGAAGGTAGGTCTTATCCCTGTCATTACTGAAAACTGATAATTCTCAGCCGTCTGCGTCTGGCCATGAAGCCTTCAAAGACACCCTCTCAAAGAAATAAAAAAAAACTTGACTTGACCGTAAGGGAGCTTGAGCGACATTCGAACTAGCAACAACAAATCCTGGGCTCCATAGCGGACGATGGTCATCCCTTGCTCCTGGACTCAACGCGAAAACTTTGGATACAGTACGCACATGTTGGATTTCAGTGGATGTCTTTGAACGCAGTGCATCGAAAAACCAATTGGATGACCGCGACTGCCCTGTTCGCGAATACACAAAGCCAAAGGGCACTGCAAGTGGAAGGTGGACAGTCGGCTGATACTCACATCTGATAATTACATCAAGCCACATAGTGATTTCAAACGAGGACAATTTTACACATCTAAAGTTAACCGTCTGCTGTCAGAAGAAAGCACTGTGTGTTCAGAAACAGGCCAAGCAATTTGCGGACTATACGTGTCACCTAATGAGACGGGAAGTTGTTGCATTCTACTGAGACGCTCTGCAACGGTTCTTGAGTCACAACAGCGTTTATCTCACTTTTCCCAAAAGATTATGTTAATACCGGCTATGTTGCCTACCTCAAAACGTAACCGGAAAAGAAGAGCAACGTGGAATGTCGGAAGAAAGCAAACGGGGCTGCATCACAGACGTTACATCTTTTTGGATAAAACAGTCGGCAAATAAAGGATGACATAAACTGCGTGAATGACTTTCAGCTAAAGCCCATTTAATGTAGAATCGTTTTGGAAGAGCTGCATTATTGTCTGTGATGTAAAGGAGAAAACTGTGATTCGCCTGAATTTGGCTTATATACTGTATGACAACCAGCTGTGAACCCAAAAATCTATAGCCAGTTTACGCAATTCTATCGACTTTCAAAATTTGATAATGTCCTTATAGACAAAGAGTCTTGTGAAAGATATTGTTCCAAGCGTTTTCATGTAAAATTTCTGGAGAAATAAGCCGTAAAATCTTGATCTAAGTAAAAACTTGGCCTACTCAGGACACCTGTGCCAACAGATCAGGATGCCACATTCGAAACGTTGCTCTGAAACATTCAAGAATGGTGTTTTCATACCTGCCAAGAGTCATGTTTTATTGATCAGTATTTCCGAGGCTGCACGCTGTCACTTGGCCTTACATCTATGCCGACTGCATACCACCTGGTAACAGGGAATGGCAACCAACTTTACCAACACTGGAGTGGGATATTTAAAAGCGTTTAATATAGCGTTTAACTGATTTTATCGTGTTCAGTCTTCAAAATTAACTTTGAAAAATGGCTTTTCATTTTGCTATTGATCAACTTAAACTAACTACGAAAGTTGGTCTGTGGCTCCCTCGAACATTTATTATCTCCTTACATTGGCCTGACTGCATGACTTCGAGCCAACCATGTAATAATTATACGTAATTACTCTCGATATTATTTTGCGATGAGCCGTTAAATTTTTGATGGTTAGTCAGATGTATAAATAACAGCTTTTTACGGCACAACACGCTTTCACTATTATCATGATAGACCTAATCGCACTTTCTTGCCTGTCCTTGCAACGTCGGTGGTATTCAGCTTTGAGGTGTCGCAGATTCGAAAACAGAACAAATAGTTTATCAACATCAGCTTACTCCACTGACTGTGGGATCTACTTAGCTGTTGCTTTCAGTGGTTCGGTAACTCCGAACATTATGAACTAACGGATTTTCTGTTTAATAAGTGTCCCGGGAATGTATATGCACCTGCATTTGTCTTAGTTTATCCTGATCAACCGAAGCAAGTAATGATGCAAGTGAGCGAATAATAATGCTTAATCCGTGTACAAAAAATCCTACAATGGTAAGTCAAGAGACGAGAAATTTGCACGCCAGAACAATCACATAACAAGCAGCTGTTCATGCGACGCACAGCTGGATGACGAACACCACTCATTCATTCGCATGTAACGTTCCGTTCACGTCATGTTAATTCTGCGCATGTAACAGGTCCGTCCAACAGACAAAGCCTACACAAATGTATGTAAGACTCGCATACACAAAAGAGGCTTCGTGCGTGTTATCACAAAATTCAGAAGGAAAATTACGGCCTTGTGTAAAAGCATAAGAGCTGTATCAAAATGAAAATAATTCCAAAGTTTTAGCGCAATTTAACTTCGCACTCACTATTTATTCTTTTTGTGGATTCACTCATTCATTCACCCATTTATTCATTCATTCGTCTATTTACTCCCAGAGTTCTCAACTCATACATTCATTCGTTTCTCTAATAATTTCTGCATTTGTTACTAAATTCACTTGTTAAATACTTTTGTTTACGAATTCGTTAGTTCATTTGTCTATTTCCTCATTTATCTATTTGGCCATTACTTCATTCAATAAGCAATTCACTCAATGTTCGCGCCATCTCAAAATGAATAACCTAAAACCCGTTGATGTTTTTCAACGATCTACCCGGAGGTTGACTTGCAATCAAATTGCCACCACTGCAGAAAATCGTCTACTGGTTTAAATTTACTTTCTGTGTACGTTCTAGTGCTGCGGAACACATTACTTAGCAGGGAAAATATGACAATTGCAGCAAAAAAAGCCATGGTGGGGGGTTAGTCAAGCCACTACCCTTAGGTGATATCTTCCTCTTCTCGCCTAGATAGTTCCCTGTTCAGTCAGATAAACGTTATAAGAACCCTCCTTGACTTTGACTATCACGATGGCAAAAGATTATCGAACGATAAACATTTTGTGGGCAATGCCACAAGAGCCAATATGGGTATTCTTCGAAAGTGTGTGATCTCCGAACTAATTTTGGTAACGACATTTAGGGAGACAAGGCCTATGCGCGCGACTGAAACATTAACTGAAGGTCAGTAGGCTAATTCGGCCCACTGTCACAATGGCACTCAGCGTACACTGATGACAGTACGGAAAGTTAAAAGCTTGACCACACGTCTTTCTAGCCGCGTGATCTATAAAAGTGCATTTATATGATCAGAACCATGCCCGACGATGGGCATGAGCAACTGACCAAGAACTGCTCATCAACTTGTCTAATAGTAGAAATCAGTTGTGAGACGCAACGATCCACCATAATGTCCGAGGGGCACTTATCTGTACAACGTTAAACAATTAGGTAACGCAACCACAAGAGAGAGAGAGGAACCTTTAACTAATTTATCCAGAAACTAATTTTTTTGACTTCTGTCCATAAGGACCAAAGTGCATCTGAACTCTGTGATAATAACTAAAAGCCTAACCTGAATGACATAGCCTTCCACATAAACAACTGCGTGAATTTTACTCACGAATTACTCGCTAAATTCAAAGGACAATTTGTCTTTCTAGCAAATTTTTGTATACATTTGTCTGAACGCTTCACCAGCCCACCAAAAAACTAGTGTTGTTCGAAACAAGATTATAAACAAAATATATTGTACAATAATAACTAAATTGGTTTACGCGCTGACAAATTTACGGTATCCTGGTATTGAGGCTTTTTCCTGTGTGTGTGTATTTTGTTTCCGGTCTACCAGGTAATTAGTTGTGGGACAATCAGAATACCACACATTCGTGCATTGGCGATATTACAAGCGCTCCGGTAGGGTGATGTGAAATTGGTTCATCTACCTCAAAGAGAAGTGGCCGGACGTGTGCAGTGGATCTGGAGTGTACATCACTTAGATAAAGCCACTTTTTGTGAATACACCTTAGGGAAATTGGGAACGTTCAAGCCTTCACTAAAAACAAATTAAAAGAGATAAATTCAACTTGTGATGAACAGTCAGGAAACACAGTACACCTGTTTCATATTTCACGGAGGATCACCACCAGTGTGTATCTCCACAGGGAACCCAAAGTCCTTTCTCTGTGCCCTCTGGAATTTTGAGAGGTGCGCCCTGCTGAGGATCTCCGATAAGTTTGAAACAGCTCTGCAGTGATTCTTGGCTTTTCAGCATAAATGGTCTTCATTTACAGGATGATGTCTTCATCATAAATTTTGAAAAATACCCACAGAAACCCCCCGGGAGATACTGTTTTATATTAGACCATATGTCCAATTAGCCTGTTTGCTTGTAGGGTTCAGGTTAGCTGCACGAATAAGCAACAGTTAATTCTCTTGAAGGAGCTAAAACCTGTTGGTTCTCAACACCAATACTCACGTACACAGCCGCATAAAAAATGGAGACCTTTCCACTGTATTTTGTACACACCTAAATGGATACTAAGAACTCTGCGACAGGTGACTATTCACCGGTGACTTCCCAATATATTACTTTGACCTGCACAGACAAAAACGGAACGCTGATTGGGCAACAACTTTGGTAGGTATTTCTCCGATTAAGGAGACGAATGCTGGAATACATTCAAACGAGGCATTTGCTAAATCGACGAGGAACAAAACACGGAGACAAAATAAGTGGGATGGGTTTGAAAACAATCGGCGGCATAGTTAATTTAGTTCTGGTCCACCTTGAACGATAAACTCGTCCTTCAGTACTCGGTCAAACGTCACTTTGCCATTTGGCGTACCGTGCGCCGGATCGACTGCCATAATCTACAACGCCTATCCAAATTGTCAAACCTTGTGAAACGACGTTTGGTGTCCACAGGCAGTTGTCACTGGTGTCAGAAATAGGCAAATGAGATGTACGCACGGAAGCACACACAGAAGAACGCACTATCAATACGCGGAAATATGTGCACAGTATCCAACAGCCAACGAGGCACAATATCACCATAGTTTCCATGTTTTTAACATGACTTGTAAAGCCACCAAGAAGTTCTAAGGATAACGCAAATCGTCGTGCATCAAGCAATGAAAATTGTTACTACGGGAACGTAACCCGATAAAAGGAAACG
This sequence comes from Opisthorchis viverrini, assembly GCF_000715545.1. NCBI lineage: Eukaryota > Metazoa > Platyhelminthes > Trematoda > Opisthorchiida > Opisthorchiidae > Opisthorchis > Opisthorchis viverrini. The sequence goes on from NW_008751668.1 coordinate 1,617,232, forward strand.
ACATTATTCTCCATGTTGCTCAATGTAATGAAGTGTGCCATAAAATTCGTCCAGGTGAAGACGTAATGACGCCAACAGTCTTTATTCAAGAGCGGCTTGAATAGGTGCAGGCAAGGGGGTCGCTGTACTCGGCAAATAATGCAAACTCAAGACTGCCGACATATTCCCAGTTTTATTTCCGGACAACTTGGCAGATACTACTAAAGAAGGCAGTGCTAGAAGCCAAAGTCAAATGTTTCTAACTTCCACCATGCTTGACAGGTGGAGCAGGCGTATGTTAGGAAGTGATAAGCTCCACTTGATGACTGTTCTTATTCAGGGACCTGGTAAAATGACGAATTGAATTATATAGGTGTATATTACAAGCCAAACTGATTTGCAAATGAGTGTATTTCTCGAAAACAGTGTAATTTGGGTTCAAGTAGATCATAAGGTTAACGGAAACTCGGGGACTGCGACTACCCGATAAGCCCCAAGAGGGACGAAACCGGTCGTGGGCTGTCGAAGAGTTTTCAGCAACCTTGTGAGTAGCTTCCTTTATGAAAATATATTGCAAGTTGTTAGATAAACGATCTGTTGGGATGCTTTCTGGTGGATTATTGGTCACGATCTGATTATCTGTTATTTGTTCATGCAGATACAGATCCAGAGAGCAGACATACAATCAGATTGATTCACCACATGAATTCCCAGTTTCCGAGTGAAGCAATCGCCTAGCCTGCCCAGCGGCATCAAGCAAATCATAAAACAATATCCGGAAAACCGAAAATGAAAACTGAACGGGTGTTATTGGCCTCGAAAAACCAGAGGCATTCCAGTCCAAGTGCCTGGTTGTTTGGATCTGACCAGGTTACAAAATCACAAAACATTGTGTGCTTATCTCCTCACTGAAATCATTCTTCTTGTCCAGACTCAAAATCGTCGCGTCAGCTGATGCCTACCTGAGTTTTCACACCAGCTTACTATAAAAATTTGAAGGATTTACCTTTTGGTTTTGCAAAAAACATTACTATAGAAACATCGCGTTTTGGCTCATACCTATAATTTTATTCTCTACTTATAAATCGTGCAAAAACAGTCAGATGTGGAAATGATGAAAAAAATCCCGCAGGGTTTTGAATATACAATCGGTTCTCAGAATTTCCATCGTGACAGTAATAAATACGTTTAATCATCACGGCCAATAATGCATCGTTTCGTAACAACGAACCTACGAATCAACAAGCATCAAAACCACGTGGATCGTAACCAGTCTAGTGAACCAGTAGCACAAAAAGTGAACTTTGTGGCGCGAGCTTTGTTTCACGACTACCGTCCCCCAACAAAAACATGTACTTTCTTTCATTCACATGTGAAAAAACCCCCTCTCGTTTTTGTGCTCAAGCCATTTTTATAAAGTAAGAAGAATGACCAATCTGAAAGAAATGGACATGCTTCACGTGACCACAAAATGAATCGCAACTACTGTCCAGATATAACACACTACGCACACAATCATAAGCCAGGAATTTGACTGGATTCGGTTCAGAGTCCGTTTAAAACAAAATCCGTGCGCAAATATGTGTATTTGTTGAATCACAGTGAAACAAGATTTTCTATAGAGGAAAATGCCGGTAGCTCAGATAGCGTAGATGGTGGTCGTTTTGCCGAGGTTTGAAGTACAACGCAGGCGCAACTTCCCCAGTTTTCGCCTCGGCTGCACAATTAAGGTGTCTTTTCTGGGTTTGTGTCAACAAAAACAAGTGAAACTGGCTGCTGCAGAAATTAACTTTGCTTTCGCACGACCACTGTTAAGTCCGTCTACAACCGGTACAGTTGAAAAAGTCTATCTGTGTGCTGTTTATGAGACAACTTTCGTCCGTTTGCATAAAAATGATTGATGTGCATTGACCGTGTTACGTTGCTATGAAAATGTGTATGATATTTCTCCAGATGTTATTCGACTATCAAATTAATCCAGAGTCATATAAGTACGTTTCGGACTCCTCTTCCCATCAATAACCAAACAAGCTAGGTATGCATCGCAGACATTCGTCTGTCTGTTTTATCTAACTTGACAGTCCCCTTGTACATCCTGTCCAAGTCGATTAATTTGATCAAGTAGAAATGTCATACAAAAGAATCCCGCGGGACTGAGTCTACTGGCGCAAAAATTATCCGTTTACTCCGCAAGCATCAATGACCATTTATATAAGGCATTTAGACTCTCCGTTAGTGTTTGAACGGCTTGGATACAACAACAGTCTGTTTGATTCTAGTGTGCACTGAATTCACAGCTCCCCAGCCAACTAGGCTGGTAAACGTTTGTGCATTGATCAGCTCCTCAAACCTACTAGTGAAAGGAAGAAGGCCTTCGATGCGCAGTTATTTATTCGGAAATGCCAACTGACCGGTTACAGACCATTGAACAAGGAAGCAAAACTCTATTCTGCATCTTAGTTACAAAACCTGGACACAGATCTTCTCCCGAACGAGTCTTCCTGGAGATTCATTGCCTCCAATCCTTCGTCGTTCAATTAAAAGCAAATGTCACAAATTGGCCCCGCGAATTCCGCAACAGAATTCCACTTCTCAGTCGACGCCAAGCGAAATTCTACGAACAACACATACTACTCGCGTGCCTCCCGATCAGTAGTATCACCGTTACACTAGTATTCGATAAAGTATTCGATCCATCGGTGGCCGGCCGATGATTCCAAATAACTATCACATCAGTGTTAAACACCCATGTTTCACTACCTTACTATTCTTGTTTCTGAGACCAAGAAAACACCAGTGCCAAGCGAGTCCAGTGTGAGAGCAAGAGCAGCTTGTTTTCTTGCTTCTTTCAGATTGCGATTATTAAGGGCGGCCAGATAGACTTGACGTCGAGGCTTGAAGATAGATTTGGAAATGTCTGAGGATCTCGGTGCCATGAGACGAGCAGATGCTGCACGCAAAACCGATACAAGATGAACGGAATCATCAGTCCTAAGTGGTGGGCATACAAGAGGAGAGGTACTAATGGGGTGAGAGGGGGAAGAAGAAGTATTTGAGAGAGAAATGAGGGAGGCTTCAGTAGTAACCTGTTTTTGCTCAACTGCCCTGATCTATGCAGCGAGTAAGGCAACCCGGCTGATGGCACCACGCGACGGCTCATGTGGCATGAGTTTATTTGGATATGTCCAGTTCATGGTTGTACGTGAGCTGAGATATTGTCATGGCGTTCTCACCTATACAGGAAGACGATTGGGGTACTCAACCAAAGAGCTTGGCTCAAAAGTTTAACCACAAGGTAGCGGTGTTTGGCAGGAAATGCAAGCGCATTACAATTCCTTAGGAACAAGTTGCCACATGTTTAACCCCCCAACCTGGAGGACCATGAGACTGTGTTTACCAGACCTCTAACCACTGACCAACCTGGTATAGGAGACTCTGTCATTGTAGGGGGGGACACCATCCAGTATAGCTCAATAGGTCGCTGAGGTGCGCAAACTGTCACACCACAGTAGGGTCTCTCTCTCTTCTGACTATTCTAGGAACCGTCCACAAATTCACCACGGGGCATAACATTGTTGGAGAGAATTCTCTCCACACAGGAGGATTTTTCTCGGTCTGCTAGAGGTTCTACTGCTGAGTGATCCATCGTTGTATGCTTGTAAGAGATACATTTCATTTGCCTTAGTGTACATCCTAATTCTGGAAGATTTGCTCCGAATTCTCCTCGTCAACCAAGATTGCTTCCTTGCCGGTGATGTCTTCCCTCGGGCCATACCACGGCTCAATTCTGAAGGTGACGACTGGCCGAAAATCAGTCATAACTGTACGACTATGTATAGATACAATGGAAGAAAAGGAACAAAGTTATGGCTCAAAAGATTGGTAAAACTGACTTCAGTTTTGAAGGACCTTTTATATGAAATTATATAAGCTACACCCGGTAACAAGTAGGTCAAAAGTCAAGGCCAAATTTGGATAAGGTCCACACCTGAGCATAATGGATGTTGTTTGTGCAGTATCTCCAAAAAGGTTTGTGTACCGTTCAGGCTAACACTTTGAATGGATGCCTTTTAAGTAACTCCAGAGTGAAATACACTCATATACAAACTAATCTGGTTTCGCGAGTGACACACCTGGGACCCAGGTGAACCACCAGTGGGCTAGCGACAAATTTTCAGCAACCTTATGAGTAGTGCATTACCAATAACTCCACATTGGTTTAGGTCGTTGGCATTTTTTTCACGTGGATTGTCAGTTATGTGAGTAGTATCTGGCAGTGACATGCTTGCCTTTCTATTGGAAATATTGGGGGTCGACGAAGTTGGAAAACACGCCAAACTCAGTATTTACACGAATGGACCAGTTGACCAATTAACTAGGCAACATGTTGATACTTTCCTGTTTGCTACTATCTTACTTAAGCGGAAGAAATGGATGGTACGACAACCAACTAGGCTGGTCAATTTTTCAGGAGGGGTGTCCAATCAAAAATTTCCGACTGGATCAGAAAGGATGACACGATGATTGTACTTGAAGCAGCCATCCGGTGGTATCCAGCTGGGGTAGAATTTCCGTGCCGTTTTATCGGTAACTCAGGTCAAGATTAGGACAAATAGATGAGCCTCAGTCACAGTGTGAATGGCATATAGCAGTAGGCACGTGTTTGACGTGGCCATCAGCGGCGAGAAGCGTACAAAAATCTGAGCGATCGAAATTTGTTTTCATTCAAATCTGATGGCAGCATCGGCCGTCCGATCAGTGGTATTCTAGGTGCCATTTGCTGTGACTATGCAGAAGAGAACGTCGATCCTGCTAAATTTGAGCTAGGTCAGTAAAAAAATATGAAGTTGGATTTCTGCCTACTTGCCGTATTAGAAGGACCTTGGTTACTATGTGGTGAGGTTCTTTGTGTGGTTTGTGCTGCAAAATAGTCCGGGGCTGTAGTTCGCGTATATACACTAAAGCCTAGTGTTCGCGCTGTGGGTTGAAATCTTCTCTCCAAAGTTTTCTGTCTTTGTTACGACTACACTGTGCATATTCGTATACTTGCATGTGAGAACTTATATTAGTGTACTTCTTGAGAAAAAAACCTCTACAAAATTCAGAGTATTCTTGCGTTTATTTCATTTCACATACAATGAACCCACTTATGGTCGAAATGGTGGCCGAACTCGTGACCAAAACTAGTGCTGTGCGGCAGTTCGCCTATTTTACTGACTAGTGCTTATTTAATAGCGAAAGTATTCCTCCTATAAAATCAAGGAGCGGCTTTGAAAGTATTCTTTTGACTGTCAATTGTTCTGTTTGCTACTTTATGCGAAGGAAAGCTACTTTCTTGCAGATGTAATCGATCATATCTAAAGCACCTCAAACGGTGGAGTAGAGGCTTTGTGTCACTAACTTGTAGCAAAGTTATTGAAAATGGAAGACAACACCAGCCAAAGAAACCATGTATGAAACTTTTCGGTAACGTCACGAGAAAGTTGAAATGTCGGTTCGTAAAAGTGAATTGGTCTAAAGTAAATGTGGCCCTTTAGGTGAATTGTATGCATAAAAAATTTGAAAAGGTCTGTATGAGTGGCGACCAACCAGACGTTAAGAAATTTTAGCTTGGGTTCACAGAAAATGTCCCAACCAACCCCTTCCAGTCTGAATTTTTTTCGCAAGAGTTTCCGTACAGGAAGGTACTCAGGGTGGCTCATCAAATGATACTGTCTGTTATTGACCACGAATCAACTACCGCCAGACCTGACAAAAGTAGTTTCGTTGAAAATAATTACGATCGATTTCGGATAACTCATATCCGGAGATTGTGGTAAATTAGGCCATTCCCAACTGCCACTCTATAGTCGTCTGTTCAACCACATATCGGACTTGTGAGGCTGAAATGACAAAGTGAGCTCTGCGCAAATTGGTTTGTCTGTTTGTGCATTGAATGCTGATCTGAAAGTGCACGAGAAGCGCACCGAGATAAATGACGCATTTCATTGGAATTGAACGGCTATTGTTCATCCCAACAATGGCATTTTCGGCCAATATTTGAGAGGAAAATAGGTACGAACGTACAAACCTTTTAGGTTTGTAGGTTCCCTTCGGTGTTTCATTCGTCCTGACTTTGCCGGCTTCAAAATAACCGCCTGAACAGTCAAAACAAAATTACGTCTAACAGCTAAACCTCCGGAACCGTGAGCATCTGACGGTGACGTGCACTAGAATACAATGTACCTAGAAGTATTTTTGAAGATTCCTAGCTAGCATGTTCATTTGTGAAAATGAAAAACTTTGTGTACGTAAATGTACAGAAGAACCAACTGGAATTTTAATCTAGCTTCACTGGTGAGCTTATTTGATCGTACTGCTAACATTTGGAACAATCAGCCTCCTGAAATACCTAATTCTCACAATGTCCTGAACAGATGCGGAACTCACAAGACATCAAAATTCGGTCAAATGTTTGACATGTTTTGGCCAAATCTAAGAAATCAGTAAGTCAAGCTGTTTAACACTTTGGTGGAGGTCGATCTCTAATGGTTCCTCCAAGTGTGTTCTTTCAGATGAAGAGGTCCATCTAAAAGCACCCGCCTTGGGATCATTCAAATCGGACCAGAAAATGTCTTCACTTTTGCATCTGTCATTTTTCAATAGGGACCAGCATTTTCAGAAGCCGGAGCCGATCGCATGGAGACTAATTTCTGTTCAGCTCTAGTGAAATAGTATTTTCAAAGGCAAAATTTAACTCCGCTTTTTACCTTGGAAGTGCATGACTCATAGTGTTTTATTGGCTAGACAAGTGGATTGACCCATAGCTGAGATCTAATGCGATTACTGCAGGGACCTTTAGCGAAATATGAGGTCAAACTGCTAAAGGTAGTTGTACCGGCCAACACCGGGGCAACCCAGGGATACTGTAAGCTCGATCACTTGATCATACCTGAGTGTGCTGCCACCAGGTAGCTGAATAATCCTTAGATAATCAGGCCATGAGAACACGAGGTTCCTATCCAGTAAACTACAAACCATTCGGTTTACTTAAACAGATGTCAACAGGCACATGAGCAAATACTAAGGTGGTAACTGCTATCCATTTAGGGTTCATAGCATCGTTAAAATCACACAACTCTTGTGACTTTTCACCCACGGTTTGATAAAGTTACCTCAGTTGCAGTTCACGCACTTTTGACGTGCAATGGGAAAACAAAATGAGTTATTTAACTTCCAAACTCAGTGAAAGTTTGTTTTTTCCAGTAAACATTTAGTACGCCAACTTTTGCCTAGCCCTCTTCTTCACAAATTAATGAATTCACTCTGAGATCGGTTTTCCAACAAGAGCTTCAAGGTAAGTGAAAGCTGACTATTATCGTGACGCGGGCGTGAAGTAAGGCAAAGAGCTCTGAAACGTGGGCCAAACCGAACAAGATTTTTTAATCGTTAGAGATTTTGATGCGGAAACTAATCTTTCCGTTTCTGGGTAACCTTCGAATAGAGGATTGTGACGAGTGGTCGATAAGTCAACTTTAGCTCGTCAGGGAAACTACCTCTCCTTGCGATATTATCCAAGATGATACCCTTCAGCTTATGAGTAATGACGATCGGTGATTCAGTTCAGATAAAGGTGAAATGATGAACGAAAGGGCGACAGGGACTTAGATCAGTCGTATGTATTGTAGAGTCCTTTTATCTTCTTATCGTCTGACATGGGCTAATAAAACATTACTAATCAGCTGTTGTCGTGCGTATGACCTAATTTGTGACTAGTGAATGACAGCAGTGACATCCGTTCGAGCCCCCTTCTTTTTCCCTATCAACGTTGCACACTTTAGGTCATTTCGTTACTGCACAATCCATTTGTTACAAGTCATGACCCTGGAAACGCTATCTATACCTTATGCCCCACGGGCTGACTTCCTGAATTAATCAATAACTAGGAGACGGCAACAAGCAGCACCGTTATTAAATGTTAATGGACTGCAATCCATTTACTGGTTCCATAGTATGGTTTCCTCAAACGGTACCGGTTAAACGGATGACGAGTGTATTTATTCTGTCACTACTACACAGGTGCCCATGCACAGCCCCCTCGTCTTTCAAAAGGCTCAGATACTGGAAATCGGAGGATAGATTCGGGAGGCAGCTGATAGATGACACCGGGTGCTCGGAACTACTAAGACTAACTAAGAGCAGAGGTGTCCGCAAAATGTTCACTTGGCAACCAAATCCTGCGAAAACGACTGTTGCTAATACCGGCAACAAACCTTCGCGATAAAAGCACATTATCGGGCCCATTTAACTATGCGTACAAATCTCTGCTGTTCTTAACATATTGTCTATTGTGCGTAATACTCGGTCCTAGGATCTAAGCTGACCAATCAAGGAGATTCAACAAGCATGGGTCCATTAGACAACGAAGTATGACTTAAAAAGTTAGACGAAGCCAAAGATTTTTTAGATATGATAGCATTAAATCGGATCTTGTTTTTGTCCATACATGTACCAGACGCTTACTTATTGCTTAATTCAGTTTCTGGAGTACGATGAGAAACACATGAGAACTGGCACTTGGTATACCTGTTTCTAACGTGAACTTCTCATTTCAAGTTTCTCCAGAAACAAAAACGCGGCAGTATACTAACTGGGGTGCGTTGTAGCCACAACAAGCCTTCTCATCTCGGTCTACCTATTGTAAACTGCCAATCCAATCACACGGGAACAGTTGATTGGTAATTTTGAGGGAGCATATAATGGTATCTGGTTAAATAAGGCAAGACGACCTCAGTTGGCATTATTACATATAATATGAACTCAGGATTTGCCAAAAAATGCACCACATAGCCAGCACCGAGTTTTTTTTTGGAAAATATTTCTCGGAGGTATCTGTAGTACCATTCGCTAATATATGACAGGTTCAACAGTACAGCTTCGCTGGCTTTGTGTTGAGCCATTCAGAGAATGACCACCGAAGAATGGCCTCCATTGTGCGAACTTAATACGCGATAAAATATTTTGACCACATAGATCCATCTTCCGCTACCGATGAGCTGACGGTTTCAACATCCCAGACTCTGCCGCACGTTAGTTATTTTTGTCAAATGTTTCAGATACTTTCAGATGTCTTTAATTTACCACAGCTATTGTGAACTCTTCAGTTTCCAAAACTCTCCTCAGCGGTTGTAAATAATGATAGAATCTAGGTAATTTTGATATGCCTCGTAGTCGGTCAGGCATACTGCCAGTGATGAGGCACTGCACCAACGTCCTCTGCTCACTCAATTGGTCAGAGGTCACGTGATCAAAATACACACAGCATGCTGAAGGTTGACCCATGTTAATGTGCCAGCAGCGTATCACGAATAAGGGAGTGGAGTCTGGGTATTAGTAAATGGTCATCAGAGAACATTTTTAGTCACTTATGAGTCAAAGTAGTTCATTCTAAAGCGCATAACGCAACTAAAATGTGGAAAAATTACATGTCGGCCGGTTGGTGGACGTTTATTTGTGGGCTTTATGGCTCTTGTATGTGCTGAGAGGCCCAGAGGCTCCATGCAGCTGTTTTATTCCAATTGGGAATCCTCAGTAGTGCGCATCTTACCGATAACCATAGTAAGTTTCCAATTTACAACCTCCAGAGTGGCAGCTCAAATACTTGACCCTTCGGGAAAGTGAGGCTGATCAGCAGTGTGATTAATTTGCAATTAGAATATAGTGTCAGTCATCCTTCAATCAATCAAACAACAATGCGTGGTCCCGTATTGACTAGCTGCATGAGTTATGACCTCTCGGAAGGGAGTTTCGCCGGTGAAACTATATATGAGCTGTTTTTTGGTGTGAATAGATTTTGGAATTTGCAGTCAACAAAATGTTGACTGGAAGCAAATTTGTTCTAAAATTCGAATTAACTCCTGTGTTGGGTACGGCTAGGGACAAGGGGAATCTGCTCTAAGATGAACTTCAGGTGCTACAATTCAAGCATTTCAATAATAATTCAGAGATTTCAGCCATGGCAGAAAGTGCTGACCTCAAAATATTCTCATATATTCGCATATAAAGATCTTATTTGGGAAGTATGATGCGAATTCCTGCAAATATTTTAGTTACATCAGTTCATATTATTCGTTAGTAATTACTCAACCTTGTTTTACTCGGTAACTAATTTTTTCTCCGAAGATGAGTCCGCCAAGTCCCAAATTTGCCTCAGAAACCACAGTTCTTCTTCTGGTGAGGTTGGCGTAAATTCGCACGGAAATAACCCAGATCACACCGCTCTGTTTTTTTCTGTAAAGCGCATGTTGTGCGCAGGAGCAAATGTGAAGCAACTACATGGGCAGATGAAAGAGAACAAATACGGACAAAGAGACATTCGGGTCAAAAGCCACATGGGATAGACAGGTGTGTTGCACCTGTCTACCCGAAGAACAACTGAAGCTTTGAAAAGGGACGATTTGTAATAATGCCAACAGTGTGCTGGCAGTACAGTCCGTAACAAACTCATGTATACGTCAGGGTTCACGTGCGCCCGTGCTCTAAGTACGATACGGAAGAAAGTTCAGATCCGTTGGCCATTGGAACAAGAGTAAGTGGAGCTGTGTGTTTGGAAGGATATGAGTTACTGAGCACATTAACTCGACTTCGGATTTCATAAAACTACTGAGGGGACCACCGGAGTAGTTCTCTGTGACAACTTCGTCCAAAGCTGTTTCCACTGTGGTTAATGTGATTTTATGAAGGCATCCTGCTAAGTTGATTGCCTCATTTTGAAGAGTATCAAAGCATTTACTTGAAGCAGAACTCATTTAGCGTGTAATCGACCTGGTGGACCTCCATATAATTCATCGTTTGCTCCCCGTTATAAATTTTCGATGTGTAGAACAGGACGCGAGTGATTCCCTTATGAGACAGTGACCACTAAACTTATCAGTTCTGGCTGATATTTCGAAGTCTTCATGGGGTTCTGGCATTTCCGATGAACTGCCCATAAAGAGCACTCGTTTTGCTGCAAAAGATTGGGAAAAAACGCCATGACTTTTTGCTTTGAATTGTCTTAAGCACGGACACGAAATTTCATCCACATTCTTGGGTTCCGAAGGCGCAACAGTGCACCCGAAAAAAGATAATACCGCCATGCTTGACTGCGGTTAAGCCTGACAAGAATATACCTATCAGACCCTAGAACCAGTGCAGAATGTCAGGTTTGTGCATTGTTGGAGTGAAAATTACAAGCTCTTCCCAACTTTCACACAGGCTCGACCTCGAAGCCAAAATGGTTCTTTTGGTTGAGGTCAGCCAAGGGAAATTTTGGGAGAAAATTTCGACAGATTGTGGGCTTATTTTTGCGGACTATGATTCGTGATGAAATGTTGATGATGATGGTGTGCGAACCGGAGGAAAATGAGCGTAACTCAAAGGTATCCAGGCTCTGACCCGGATACCTGTTCACAGCATGCATTCATGATGTCGTCGCAAACATTTTAGTTCACTCCGGTGACAACAATCCTCATATGAGGAGCGTCAACGTGTTGTTGCAGCCGCGCAAACCGGCTATAGTGATTGTACATATTCTCAAGTAAAATGGCACATCAAATGCAAATAAAACTCTTGTTGTAGGACTGTCGTTACGCAGCTTGGTTTTGGGACCCATGGACAATGTTGTTGATTCGTAGTATAAGATCCTGCGAGTGAGTTATTGAAGATGCAAGCGGAAGTCATCGGAAGGACGAAGGGGGTCAACAAAGCTTGTTTTCTGCGATTGGTCCTTTTAGCTTCATATCAAAACAGAATTCACGTGGAACTTTTACAGAAAATTGGGGGCACGTGCACTTCAAAACAGAAAAAGAAGGGCTTAGCTTGAAAGGTACACGTGTCAGTGGGTCGTGGAGAAAAATGAGCAATGTGAATTTCAGACAAGGGTTTGGGGCCAGTTTTTCAAGGGGTGCTTACATTCAGCGATCGCACACTTTTTTTCGGATGTAGAGTTGTTGCTTTTGCGGTCAATTATAGTCACAAGACGACTAAGACTTTCATCTATAAAGTGACCCATTAAAGAGCCAGACATGTGATGTTGAGTTCATGATCGGAGGCTTAATGGCGTTATCTGCTGTCCCAGAACAAGTTAATTACACTGCAGAACGCTCGCCCCTGACCAAAGGGCTTAGCCTGCAACTTCTAAGCAGAATGCTACGGGTTAGAGTCTTCCTGAAGATTCATGTGATGCGTTCTGTTGATGATTAGCCATAAAAGTTGAAACAACTATACAGCGCTCGTCAGCTTTTCCGGCTAGACTTACCTGATTCACATGAAGGATTCTCGATTGAATTTTGTAGGGAGGTTGAAAATCTGTATAAAATATTTGGAATATTCTCCACTTTGTATCGAAATACTGCGGTCATGACGGAAATTCTTCCTTTTTCCCAGTGCTAGTGACCTTGGGGTTTTTTCCTATATGTTCAGATGAATGTCTGATGCGGTTTGCTTTAAAGCAATGAGCATATTGCAATTCATACCTGGACCAAATTCATGTCTTGTGGAGGTAAATTTACACGGACTGAAACATAGAGTCTTGCGTCGCCTTTACCTTAGTCAACGACTGTGAACTCAGTGAGTTTGCATAGGTTTATGATTACCGCTAGCGTAATCCATTTTATTCGGTTTAGTCTACACTCACTTTTATGTCGTCCAGGGTAGGAGTTTATTGTTCATCTAGTGTGTGTATGTTAGCTATCTTTGCACATCTACAAGCAAGGGAATAATCAACTCGGGCAAAACTAATCACTGATTTAGCCCAGCCGCGACTTCACAATAAGTTGACTGGGTAGACAGAAGGTGAAAGGCAAACTAGGGAGAACAAACTAGTCAAGTCAACTCTCTCTCAGCCCAAACCTCATTTGGAATATATTTGTTCATCAAGCCATTTCTTTCACTGTGAACTTTTTCCAAGACGATGTGTGCAACTCGGTTGCACCTGCACGCCGATAAATTTACAAGACGCGGCTGAATATACCCTGGTAGTCATGAACTGCTGAAACGTTCTTTTCGGAGACCATGGAGAGCTGTGTAAAGAGCCTAATCTACCGGTTTGGCTCTGATTATTACATTCAGCTTCCTCCACATATAACAGATGATTACGGTCTTGTAAATTTGAGAACGAAGGTAGCGAACAAAGCTTGTTTTCCTTGATTGTTCATCTTGACTAATATGGCACGAATTTATATGGTAGCAGAAATCACGTGGAAAAGGTTAAGACCGAGGCTACATAGAAATAGAAATAGAAATAGAAATCAAAGGAAGGGGGGTTGGGTGAGGGATAGATCAATGGGTCACGGAATCAGGTAAGTGACGTCAATGTCAGACAGACTTGTGGGACCGGATGTTTCGTAGGCCAGTTCAAGTTCTGCTACCATATAAATGTGTGATGTATTAGCCAAGATGAACAATTACAGAAAACAAGCTTTGTTCGCTACCTTCGTTCTCAAATTTACAAGACCGTAATCATCTGTTATATGTGGAGGAAGCTGAATGTAATAATCAGAGCCAAACCGGTAGATTAGGCTCTTTACACAGCTCTCCATGGTCTCCGAAAAGAACGTTTCAGCAGTTCAGTTTAATTCGGACGTATGGGGGCCCTTTCACTGTGGATGACGTTTCCAACCCAAAGTAGACTGAGTCTATTGTTTTGTTCTGTTTGTATGTTTTGATTGTTTTACTGATACTCGACCTGTGAGGGCCATCCATGGAAAAAATAATTCAGCACATTTAGAATGAAATCCTCGCTTCGGTGTCACCAGTATAAGGAATACGCTGACTGGTGATAACCGCGAGTTATTTGTGACTTGATAAAAAACCTAATGGACTTATACAAAGGACTGATGATCCACTGACACACATGAAGTTTTGTTTAGCAATCATTGGTTTTAAAATGTGCGGACTCCAGAAGTTTCAGTGGCTGAAGCGCGAACCCAACCTCTGCATGCTGACTACGTATGTTTAGATTTGGGCAACCTGGCAATGTCCCAGCTCTCGTGCTTCATTTGGATAGCATGAAAGCTGGGCACAGAAGTGCTACAGATTAATTTAAAAATATCGTATGTTAGGTAAATTATAAAATAAGACGACAAAAACTGATTAACGTATGCCTGAAACTCGGCTGGACACACTTGCCTCTATCGTTAAATGAATGACCAAAATGCACGTTGAGGATTGGTTTGGCCCCTCTCGCATCGGAAAATCTGTTAATCTCTGTGCGTGAGAACTGGCAGTGGTCTGATCAAACGGAACCTCTCTTAACCTTGGCGGCTGTGGTGCAAAGTTCAAGGGTTCTATCAAAATTTGAGTCCAATAATTGTAAGACAACGGTCATACAGCTATGATGCGTAGAACATCTTTCAATACACTTCATACAAATCACAAATATAAATGCATTTTCCTGGCAAATGCAGAATTGCTTATCCAAATGGCGATTTTGCCATCTTTGGAAACGTTCTGTTCTTACATCCGTACCGTGCCGTGTTTTTGCGTTCGTAAACCAACAAAATTTAAGCCGTTAACATGTGTGACATTTCAAAAATACCAAGGTAAAAATGTCCTATGCAAGAAGTCTAAAAGCTAGTTCACGATGGTAAAGTCATGGTCACATTTATACCTTTCCGGTATTTAATCATATCAGCAGACATTTCGACGGAACGAACAACGCGTGGGACTGTTGAAGGCGCTTAGACCGCCCATCGCTAGTTTTGTTTTTCCTGAAGCTCATCAGGTAGGCGAAGTCCCTGAGCTTGAAACAAACTTTCTGTTTGAGTTCACATTGGGCGCAACAGAAAAAACCGCTCAGTTGCCAATCAAGCTGATCTAAAAAGGAGGCCAAAGTAAGTTTCAGCCGAATATTATTACCAATATTCTGAAAGTGAATGTGCTGCACGGAGGCCGCCGCTCCACGTTTAATTTGGTACGATATTCAAGGTATCTAGGTCATCAAGACTTCAATAGGGGCAAGATTGGTGGTGAGTTGTTAGTCTTTTTAGCAGCCTTGCGAATAGTATGTTCCATTAAGGTGATACAAGGTGAAAATCTCAAATACCTTGCCATTTTAAGCATCAAACAGCTCGGGTGCATGAGAATTGTCTGAAGATCGACGTAGATCAGAAGTTCAGCTGCTATTCAGTTGAATCTATAGTTAAGACTTGCTTGATTTTTGAACGAGTATACACCCACATTTGCTATTCATAATGAAGGCCTCTTTGTACTCCTCATCTTTTGGCAAGATTCCGCTCATCAACATAAACACTTTAGTTGATAAAATACCTTTAAAAACTGAAAAACTTCGTGTTTCTTCGACAAGACTCTCATGCCCTTAACGTGTTAAATGTACACAGGGGTGGCTTATGTGTAGCGTACTGCTGTCTCCAACTGACGTCAAGCAAACAAATTCCTGATTGGAATTGAGGGATACTGAAAAAAGATCTCTGTGTGTCATTTCGCCAGAGCCTTGTATGGAAAAAAATGAATGCCATTAGAGCAGTTTTAAGCACATTTGTTTCAGGGAGATTATATGGAAACAACCGTTTGATTTTCAAGTTGATAACATCTTCCTACCATGAACAAATTAGGTAGATAGCGGGTGCTTTTCCGGAAGTGCGCTTCTTAGCTTCTACATGTTGACTTATTTGTTGATTTTTCAGTAGACTAATAACCGGAAGAACGGTATTTCAAATCATAAGATGTAATGGTTTGGCGTTTTTTAAAAAAAAGGAATGAAACGAATTTTTGACATTTTAGTGTAAATTCACCCTACTTGCTGCGCGAATTCGCGGAAGATTCAGAACCATATGAAATCTCATCCGATGTCTTAGAAACTAAAGCGGCCGGTTTTTGATATGCATCGCACTATTCACTCTCACATCCGGGATTGATCTTCGCTCTCATTAGAGCTCATCACCTGGCCTTGTCGGTCTTCAAACTCCGAGCGTTTAACGTGCGAGGGGAGCATGTTACCCTGCAAACACGCGCTGAATGCATCCGAATTTTCACGTGGGAACAGGCGAACGCGCTTGCGCTCAAGCGATGTGATCGATTGGTCGGACATCTCGAACTACGACCCTGTAATTGCGCAAGGGCGGGAAGACGACGCAACCACCTCCAGCATTCAAATGAAGCCGAGTATTATGGGTTGTCAGGCAAGATTCCTCTCTGTGTTACATTTTGAAGAGACTCAAGCAATTTTTAGTTGTTCATTTTATCAAAATTTCTTTTTTCCTACTAAAACCAGTAAAGTTATTACAGCATATAGACTAGCCAAATCTAATCATTCTTCGTATCCATTTTTACAGCCGGTGAACAAACTTGAAATTGGACAGAGTTGCGCCTTTTTCATATGCCATAAAACTGGATCATTCACCGGCAATCGATATTTGTTTGGTTATGGTCAGGCCAGATGGGAGTTTGAGGTACTAATTTATCGGAAACAATCGTGGAATTTAGCCTAAAAGATTCGCTTTTTGCGGAACCGTATTTACATTTCATGCATTATATTGAAGATGGTGGGACAACAATTGGTAAACGAGGGGAAACGAACACCATCAACCCACTTCAATCACGAAATTGTTGAAAAGAACACGCTTCGACACAAGTGTACCTGTTGACCCATGTACTGAAATTTTTCTAAGAGAACATTTTGAGATGAAACGCTGTGACTTACAAGATTTGAGTTACAAGCCACTTTCACAAATGTTCAGTATCGCGCGCATTATTACAGGGATCCATAAGTCATCTTAGGTTTTATGGAAGCATGAAAAAGTAACTCTAAGCCGTCAGGATTTAAGCGAAACGGGCAAAGACCAAAGTGTAATTAGGTCTGGTTTTTATATATCCGTGGTTGATTGGCTGATTACCAAGAGCTCTCATCGTCCACCGGGACAATTCACATGGGAATCAGTAGGCCTGGGGAGCTTGCAGAATAAAATTAAAAACATTCGTTCAACACATGCACATGTACAACGAGACATTTGTCAATCGGCGATCCACGTGCTTTTTGTACAATAAAACCACGCTGAGGCTAACTGGTCAATTTTTTGAACAGATATTTTGTCCTTTAAAGGATGCCAGTTTATGTCAAAGAGCCGAGAAACACTGTACCACTGTTTCACTCTTGATGGGACTCACAGGGATTGTGCATCTCACAAAGCTCAAGGGAGGCTTGAACAGACGACCACCACATTGGTAGTGCGAACAAACCTTCCAGCGACAAGTGTGTAGAGACTACTAACCGCGAAGTCATCGTTTGGAAACTTTTATGAGATACGCACTGTGAATGACTCCTAATGAAGATGGAACAACTGTAGAGTGTCGCTCGGTTTTTCAGCATCGACTGGCTTCAGTTGCAGGAGGAAATCCGGAAATTGCCTAACCTTCTCCAAATACCACACAAGTTCGATAACCAAAGCATATCAGCGTGGCGCAGTGGTGAAGAATACTCATCGAGTATCGTCATCATCTTCTTAATAGAACGGACTTGCTCACGGTGGCTGAACCCCTCAAGAAAGCTAATGGCGAATGCTGGTTCATCTACGAACAATGGAAAAAATCCAGTCGCACCGATCGCCTCCAATGTTCAGTGGTGAGTGAAGATGATGTAAAACGTGCATTTGCGCTAAAAATCGAGCAATCTTTTTGCAAAATGAAATAAGCATTATTTTGGTGCGAAATTTGAGGCATTGGTTTTCCGCAGCATGTAACGTCAACTGAGTAGATATAACAGTTTTATTTGTAAGGTTGTTCACATATCTGGTGAATTTTTATGCCTATTCGCACAAAACATGATTTTTCTCTCTCACTTGCCGTATGACGCCCCAGCGATTGAAATTACCGTGAGGCTAAGACTAACTAAACATTTTTGTGATTTCGGAAGACATTCCTGTCCGAATTCGCTTAGGTGGGCAGCTTTAATAACCAGTCACACAACTCCGTCTCCCTGATATAATTTAATATGAAACGATTCAGACTTAAATGAATTTTTACAACGCAACCTGTGGATTGTGAAGTACACTGAATAAACTCAATGTCACACCAAAAAAGAGCTCTGTCAATTCTGTAGCTAGCGTAAGCAAATGTGAAAAATAGCCCAATAAAAAGCCTCCTTCTTATTTAGAGGGCAGAGCATGATGGACTTTGTTTTTGTGTACTTCTGTACTCAGCTTACTCGTATAACCAGTGATGGATTGTACTTAGCAACAATTTACCTAATTCACATTTGATCTGCATCCACATGGTCCTGTGTCGCTATGTTATTAGAGGGAATTCGAATGCATCCGAATAAATTCCTTATGATATGATCAAGTTTAATTCAGTATTCTTGTCCTTTTCAAGTTATTCCAAATTAGATGTTACCCACTGCCAGAAAGGATAATAGCTCTTGGCTGGAAGATGTACCCACGGGAATTCTCCTATCTTCTAGTCAGAAAGACACCTTCGCCGAGTACAGAAAACCCATCTTGTGAATTTCTGCACTGATTTAATTATCATCTCCAAAGTTTTGTGTATCAGTAAATATAATTTGGGATAAGAGAGGCGAATTATTTTAATTGATAAACAGTCTTCTTGACGGCAGAGAAACCGATGTCACTAAAGTAATTTCAAATTATAAGGCAACTAAAATGACGTGGAAAAGGGAGTTAACAGCCGTGGAGTTCGCTTTCGCAGCTGATCTCCGTGCAGATGTTTCGAGTCACAGATCTCTCGAGTGGTTGACAACCCGCACATATCATGGAATCAGAAAAAATTCGCACATGCAATTTACGATTGATGGGAGGGATGTTCAGTTTGTCAACCGGGAACACCAGTTCAGTGAAAAAGTGGTGCGAATTTTGTGGAACTTCAAGAGTAGTATCTAAATGATGGGGTTAGATTTAGGCTTACCACACGTGACATGCAAAGCTAATCCGGGTGTAGGATAGAGTAAACAGATCTGGTCAGTCGGTCAGCTTTCGGTTGGTAAGCTACTGGCCATCGCGATATAGTACTTGCGAAGAAAACAGGAGCACAGAATGTCTCACAGGCAAATCAGAGTACAAACTGAGTTCTTTAACACATGTCTGTTCATTTTGCAAATGCTGTTTGCGCTATTGGACGTAAAGTTTAACGAACTCAAATCCTGAACAGTGTTATGGGTAGTCCACTGAACGGTAAGATCAATTAAATTTACACGCGAAATGTGAGCAGGTGTGTCCCGAAGTGAATTACAGGCGTTTGTTTCTTCCGGTGTACACCTCATACCATCATAAACTTATTCCTCACATAGACAGAAACACGAATATTAGGAAAAAGTGTTGTAGCCTAGTTAGTTTGTTTCACGACTAGCTTGCATCCTCGCAAATAGTCCTAAAAGGGGATGAATATGAGCTTCGCTGACTCAGGGGTCCCTAAGTGCAAACATTGCACATCAGCGATTTCGGTACGTTACATGCAACATTATCACAAATCTCAGAAGGTCGAAAGCACTTCCCTAGCCTAATTGAAGTCGTCGGGTGGGACGAGCTAGCTTCGCACGTTGCAATTTTTACTGATCTATCTTTAAGCAGCTTTGAAAGTGATCACAAAGGTAATGGTAACAGGCAACAATTTCTCACTGAAATGAACGATTACATTCATCCGTCATCCCGTCATGTGTAATTATGGCACTCAAGCTTCAAACCTTACGGATCGATTGACTGAAGCATGAGAGACTTGGTACGACTGAGGCGAGTGTGTGCGCTGATTTCGAACGTTCTCCTGTGTGCTCCAAGTTGTCAGGGGCAGCTTGGTGAAACAGCATTCACAGAAACGGACTGTAGATGTAAGATGCTAATTTTTGGCCATGAGATCCTATCGGCATCGTAGTTAAGTTAGTCTGATCACAATCCCGTTCATCATGTTCTCATCCTACTCTACCATCTCCTGTGCTCAAAATTACTATTTTAGCAAGTATATGTTCATATTATTGCGGATCAGGAAGAGTGGCAATCAGAAGAATTATAGCTAAAACGTGGCAATATGTTTTTGTCACAGAGGACTTGGTTTTAAGTCAACAGTAACCGCACAGAGGAGCACAGCTTTCAGTATTCTCCTCATATCAGGAATTACAAGTAATCATTTCAAGATTTCTCAATAAAACTCTTATGACAGTATATCAAACACAACACAAAACAGGTTGGTAGAATATCTTATCGCAAGCGTATGAAAAAACGGATAGGTTGCTGAAAACATCGAAATATGAACAACGCACCTACCTCAAGAGATCGGCTGGGTTCCCTATGGACAAGGAGCACAATTTTCAGATAAATCACAAATTGTTTATTCACAATGAACTTCAGGAAATATCGGACATATTTTAGGATTTGTAACACCATCATATGTTGCTTCAGACGCTCAGACGATTGAGTGTGGAACATATAAAAAAAAGTCATACATACATGCATGTCTGTTGCTTTCTTTGCGCGAAACATGGTTACATGAGAACTGATCAATCAGATGGAGTATTATTGCAGTAATGTATCGATTTCCCTGATTGACTGCATATCATGATATCACGATGGAAGAAAAAGGCAACGGAATGTTTTTCTCGGTGGTTAGGAGTTCATGGTTAGTGACTAGATTCGCGCGCGGCACTTGAATTGACAGCAATGGATGTGTTGTTTCACAGTGATTTATTCTTGGTTGTGCAGGCGAGTACATTAATTGGAGATTCACGCTCATTTCCTCCACGAAAGCTAAACACTTTCAATAGAATATGACATCGCCGATGTAACGTTTTCTCTCTCTCTCTCTCTCGACTGATTGCTGTCTGAACGGTAGGATGCACTTGAAATGTCTTCATGGATTCATCACGGTATCATCACTATACCTCAAGTATACTTTCGAGAAAGATATTTCTACTCTAAACTTGATGCTACTCCTTTCAACCGCAGATGTACTGGCTGGAATACAACCTACAGGAGAACGCAACATTGCATCCCGTCTTTGCAGAAATGGTCCTACGTTCCACAAAATTTTAGATTTCATTCCGCAGCACAAGAGATAACTTTTCAGTTTTGTGAGTGTGGACATCTTTCGTTTGAAATACTTTGTGTACAATTAAACCAATGAATAGCGACAACAAAAATTAGCAAAATATTATCTTATGCGGAAAATCTTCGGACTTGGCAGGAATAATGGCGGTACATGCGTTACGAGGAAAATTATAAACGGGCTTCAAAACGAAAAATTGCAGTTCCACTATTGCATAAAAACAAGCAATACATATCCAAAACAGAGCACATGGAAAACATCGCTCTTTGTATTTTAGGTAAACCGTGAGCATATGTTCCAATGCGTTCGACTCCACCAAACTCTGCTTTTAAGCAGAAAACTCACAATAGCTATTCAGCGCAGCAGTAATTATCTCCGGTTGTAAACTGTATGCATAGCTACAGCTCCCTCAAATTAACTCACATAGCAAGTTGGCTGAACCCTAATAACACATCCTCATTAACCGGTAGACTTCTTTTTTCACACCAGGTCCTCGTGTCTAAAACCTCAAATTGAATCAGCTGCACAGTCTAGCAGTGCTGTGTTGGTTGCTAAAGTTTCCTCCGCTTCTCCATTTTCGGTAACAGCGCAGGTTTGTTTTTGTAAAATGCTGACGCCACTAAATTGCTGCTTAGGCTAGACCAAATCTTCCAGACAAGATATTCTCACCCACAACCAACTCTGAGACTGTCCGACGTCTGACAAGAATTGCTCCATTTATGGCCAAATTCCATTGGCTCATATGTTCAGAAACGAGGTAATGAAACTGTGAATTTGTGAATTCCCAATTCTCAGCTTGCATTCTGGCAACAATAGCCACAATCGATTAGATTCTTCTTGGTGTGTCTAGGCCAATATCTATGGCCAGCATGCATGGCTTACAGATGTTACAGTATCCCCCGGTTTAATGAACTCATATTCAACCATCCTGCTCGGAAATGTCGGAATTTTCAATACTACCCGGTCACTTTGAACAACCACCGTTATGTCGTCCAGTACGAGAAAAAACGCAAACATCAAATGAGCGCAATGCTAACATTTCTACCGACTAGAGTCCATGGCGTTCATGGAGTTCCGCGAAGGAAATCGGTGGTAGTGGGTGCGGATTACGCACCTTAGCACTAATATCAGAGCAAATCGACCTGCATAATGCACTACAGAAACTGACAACAGCTGGCTGGGCACTCGGCTAGGTAACCAATGACGTTTTTCGGAATGTGCATGCACTACCTCGGCTGATCTCATTTTAGGCAAACGGAGCACAACTTGACTGCCAACGCACAAGAATCACGATTGCAATTTGCTGCCTGAAGCGCCCACCATTGTACAGCAAACCCAGAAAGGACAGGTCACCCTACTTCGATCCCACGAACTGGGTCGACAGCACATTTCGAAGGCCTTACCGATTGGTATTCCCCTTTGTAGATAGTGGTTAAAATTAGCATTGGTATCGTTCTCGTGTAAGCAGTCTTCCTTTTACTTTTGAGCAATTATTTAAGTGAGTCAACAATAAAGATAGAAAACACTGAATTCGAATTTCGCTGTTATTGGTGTATATCCATCTGGTCGTGCCGAGATTTCAACTTCAAACTTCCTACTTGTGAGACGAGAGTGTTAACATCTACCCACCAGCGCAAGCTGGATACATTTGAACAGCTGAATTTTCTCATGCTTGAGCGATGTGGCTGGTTTTCCCGAATTCTCAAATGACCATTAGCTATCCTGGTCAACTCGATCGGTTGACCCACCTGTTAGGCTCCCCAGTCAGATAGCAATACAGAAATTCGAAACCTGCCAGGCTGTTTTCTATCAGTTATTGTTTGTTGCGTGTCTTGCCAAGTGTAGAACTTAGTACAGTCTAGACCCTTTCGATGTGGAGTTGAGCTTGCATTTACAAATAGAAAGGAAATCATAACACCGTATAATGAAACGTAACGGAACTTCAAACGACGAAATCTAAATGTGGATTACCTGATGGCCGCAGTTCATATGCTATTCATTCTCACATTGAATGGACGCTACTCATGTCTTTCACCTATACCCTCGGCCTACTTTGACCGTCCGTCCTGTATTAGTCCTCTTCCTGAACGTTCCCCCAAGGGGCCAATAAGTGACTTGTTTGGGGTCATATATGTCACGTTCTTTTTTGTCAAATTCTTATTTTCGATTTTTTTCTTACCAATCAGTACATTTTAGCGCAGTCAAAACGTACATCGTTGTAGACGTTGTGTATTAAGTGCCAAATGTTACTTGACACTTCATAGAATAAATGAGGAGAGATTCGGTTTCATCCATACAGTCTCGCTGATCCAACATATCTAATTTAGTTCCTTTGTCTAGTTCAAATATTAACAAGTGTCTGCTAGCCTAACAGATGTCTCAACACTGGCACTTTGCCGTAGCTTTTGTCTACAGCGTCAGATAATAATCAAAATCTGCTGCTTATCCCCGTACTCCGTACTCCTAATTTCCTGTTTGCAATCATCCTTGATGTGTTCCCCGAAGATGATATTGGTTAAACTACATACGGCTACATGTTGTGGATTCAACTTACTTGAAATTCGCTTAACCCATACAAAATCTCAGATGGTATGCACACGTCTATAGTACACAATGCCACACATTAAGTAAGCAGTAGCTCCTCTTAGGCGTCACTAGACGATTAGTTTTTTAACGAGTGCCCCCCACACGCAATGACCAAACCAGTAATTATAAGCGCCCGGGTTGGTGGATCCATGGGCTCAATCCGGATTAGAGTATTGAAAAAATCAACCATCAGTACACACCAGTGGGTTCCATTTCGCATCTCGTCCTGTTAGTGTCCATTCCAAGCAGAACCTGTGGCTACAGAAATTTCAGAGTCATCCAGAATGTTTATCTACTGCAAAATGTTCAAAATCACTTCTGTGTTAGTTTAGAGTACAGAGTGAAATGAGGTACGGAAATCTTCCTACGGGACGCCGTCGTTGTCAGGGAACTGACCATATGAATTTTGTTGTAAACCCTAGTTTTCTGTAGGATCGTGAGCTATTTGTAGACATTTGTCAGTCTGAAAAGTGGTTTTCTTTCTTTTCAATCATTATTGAGCCTACATAGATCGTATTTCAAACAATCTCAAAGTAGTTACCACCGTCTGAACGTAACATACTACTCATGAGGTTGCTAAAAACAGTCAGTTCACGACCAGTTTAGCCACCGTTTTGGCAGTATATAAAAATGACGGGTAGTAAGTGCAATCGATCAATACCTTGCTGAATGTGCACGTTTGTGTGTGGGTGGTGAAATGTACCATTGGACACAAGGTTTTTTTAAATGCTCTTCTCTGAAATTTGGTGGATTGTCACGCTGTTTTCATACTCGTAGATGCTTGTACAAAAACTGTAAATTTTCCAACCTGTGAGTCGTGGCGAGACTGCTCAACCAGGAGAAGCTATCTCAGACTAAGTAATTATGGGCAGCGATCAATTAAGGGCAAGTGGCAACTCGTATGCAGAAACACTTGGGAATTCCGGACTAAATGTTTTTCGCCTGGTCTAACCGTCATAGAGGTGGTGTCTCTACCTAACAAATTCCCCTCACTGAAACTAGCGAAACCGTTTCACAGTTCATCACAAAAATAAAACACGTGACCATTTTTCACTAGTGAAATCAGTAGTGTAAACTGCATAGTGCACCAAATGTGAACAAAATAGGCCGGAAGATTAAAATCTTCGTGTGATGTCGAATATCATTGCTAGATGTTCCATGTCGAATAGAATGGACACTGCAAAAAAATTGGGACATGTAATTGTATCATTTCACTTATATGGCGCACAAACTTGGCCATCTCAACAAGTAGAAATACGTTTGAATACAGGAACCTGTCCATGTTAATGGTTACCTAAACCTTATTGTTAGGAATGTAGAGAATGGCTTGTAATTAGCCTGGTTTGTTGATGAAATAAATCATTGGAATTTGATTGATTTTCTCATTAACTCATTGCCAACATTCAGATGAATAAGTCATAAACAAGCTAAACAAAACGCTACTTTTACATTCTCTTGTTTGTGAAGCATAAAAGCAGAATGTTAGTGCATCCAAAATCAAGACACCTGCAAACTCAGTGGATTATCGGCTCCTCGGCATCTAGTTCGCTGAAACCCTAACTCATCAACCCGACATTTAACAAAACCTCACCCACTAAACTCTGTAAACATATCGTCTTCCATCGTCGAAATGAGGACCCTGTACATATATACGCTGGGTGAATGTTGCCGCTCTGCTTCTGAATATACAACAGATCAGACGCCGCATGCAGCTCTTTATAAACATAGAAGATACATATTCTATAATCAACGACCGGTAGCCGATAAAGAAGCCACTCTATCAATGACAAACCAAGTTTGCTGGTTATGTGAACTCCAGCCCACACATCCATCCTATCTTTAACTTCACACTTGTCTGTCTTGTATGAGATTCTAATACTTTTGCTATCCCAGCGTTTGTATGTACAAAAACCCTTTCCAGGAAAGACATCTTTTTCATTACTGTGATGAAATGCATGAGCTATAGCCTGGGTTTAATTCAAACAACAGGTATTTATTAGTCTTCCGGCCTAAATATCACATAGTATGGGACGCGTTTCGTCAACAATCAATCAGCGAGTATCAGTTTAAAAAAGAATTTAATTATCAACCTCCCCGGAGTAATAAACTATTTTTATCGGTAAGCAGTCACTCATTCCGGCCTATCGACCGTCCAGAAACGAGTAACCCTTGCCGAAACTGTCTTGGGGAGGGGTTGTCCGATGTTTACTTTGGCGAACAGAGTTGCCTCTGTTTTCAACCATGAGGATGTTTTACTTGATCAGGTATGTTTACCAATCTCTTGAATATGATGTTTGGAATGTGAAGTCGAGGAAATTTCAATTTCAATTTCCCTGAGTTGTCTACTTTTAACATATCGAATCGAAATATGCAGCACAATTTCGTTTATGTACTTCATTAGGAGTCGGAAAAGAATATTATGAAAATTTATTTGAAGTAATTTATTCACTGGTACCAACGAGGGCCAATAATACGCTCGCTCGCCGATCTCGAATTCCAGAGACAAAATTAGTGGTTTTCAACCCGATGAAACCAGAGTGTAAGTTTATATGGAAACACATAGAGTCCTCCTGGACTAAAAGGCCTGAATACTGACGTCCGGGCACGTCAAAAAGAAATTCATTTACCAACATACTGTAATCGATGCTTATATTTTCGTTAACTGGCATGCGCAGATGGTTTGCCAAACATCGCAACTAGTCATGACCATTTAGCGGTGATCCCACAGCTAATACTTAAACGAATTTTTCTACACGAGTCATAGGAATTAAACGACGCCTATAAATCAGGTCTACTGATGACTTACGTATCTCATTTATAGATAAACTATAAAGATCGGTATTTTACAGCAAGTTCAATACGCTCACATATGAAGACTCACTTTCTCGAATCTCCAAACGTACCTATCAGTAGTAAGACGGGAATTCCAGAAAATCGACTGTTTTTCTTAGAAAACTGTATTTTTGACGGTTGAGTGAATATGCTTGATGGTTTTTAGATGAACCAAAAAGCCTGGTCTGGTTTTGATTAACATTGGTGAAATTGTGCTGTGAATAGCGACGAAACCTGCTGATAAACATCTTTAAGATTGATTGAATTTTTCGATGAATGCGTATGGAGTGCGTACCCGCTGAGTTTATGACTAAGGATGTACCACCGGGCTATGCACCTGTATGGAAGCAGAGTAACTTGAGTGACACTTCTCGTAACCGTGGTTAGTGTTATCTGTTGACTCCATCGAGGATGACGTAAAATTTTGTCATTTTTTGTTTTGAATCAACTTAGACAGTTACCATGGAGCGACGGCCGATTGATTGTAAACCAGGCCATGATGCTTGACATCAGTTTCGTTCCTCCCACCCCTCTAGGAAAGCATCCCACTAGGGAAGAGAGTAAGACAGACTTCTTCGGCAGAGGCGAGATGCATGTTGACTCATTGCATGCAATGACTCCAGACTACTCCGACTGCACTTTAACGTGTAATCGCCTCTGGAATTAGGATCATACTCAACCATAAATTTTGCGGGTAAATATAAGCCTGTGAAATATGGGACCAAGGAAGCTACCCACCATGTTTTTGAGGAATTGTTTCGCAGATTCCACGGGATATGTACGTCAAACTGAAGCCAAGGAAGCCGGATCCTTTACGCCCAAAGTCATATGTAAGACTGATGTAATGAGTTAAACATTTTCTGCTGTGGAACCCGAACCGTTATTGTTTTCATGTAACCCGTATGAGTGAAGAAAGTGTGTTTGGGAATTACAAATTTACCGTATAACGACCAGCTCGAATTGCTGCGTCAATCATTTACAAGAATTCAACCCTCTCAACTCTTGTTGTCGATGTATGCACATTCAATGACGGGGGATCAGAAGTGTACATCGTACAGGTGCCGTGGGGCGATGTTTGATGTGGGAGTGATGGCATTTTGTGGAATGTATTTTTGCGCATGATGATCGCGCTTCAGAAACTTGACCGGGAAATGGCTAGGGGTGCTTCCATTTTGTCACGGTCAGTTTATTAATAGATAACTATTGGAGCAGTCGGACTTTTTCGTGAGGCGGGTAAAAGTTCTGTAGCTTACAGTTAAACAGAGCCATGAAATGCTTACTCCAATGTTGATGAGGAGTTTGCAATCTTAATGCCATGCCATTGGAACGGGTCAACTAAGTGATATACACGATCTCTCAATATACTCTCAAACGGCTAAGCAGTGAACTCATGTATATGGAGTTCGGAAACAAGAATTGCAAAGCAGATGAGATTGCGTTAGAAGGACAGCGAACATTTTTTAAGTATATGTTACGCTAATAAGGAAGTGTCGCAATGAATTTTATCAAAATTTCCTACGGTCAGCTTTTTAAAATGTTCTATATAATCCCAAGGTTTGAGCCAATGAAATGTCCACTTTTTTGTACTAGGTATTTCCGGCTTGTCTATAAAAAGCAGCCTTTGCGCTGTAGCCTGGATTCTGGTTGGTCCGATCTTAATGTGTGTCGAGTTGTGGTTTGTATTTCTTGCTTCCTACGGCAACACTACTGTTGAAATTGTCGTCCATTGTTGTCTCTTTGGGTTGGCCCATTCTTGACCTGTATTGCGTCGTGGCCAGCTTCTCTGCTGGGTTGTAGTGCACCTCCTATTTTTAGTAGTTTG
This sequence comes from Opisthorchis viverrini, assembly GCF_000715545.1. NCBI lineage: Eukaryota > Metazoa > Platyhelminthes > Trematoda > Opisthorchiida > Opisthorchiidae > Opisthorchis > Opisthorchis viverrini. Next base: position 1,645,475 of record NW_008751668.1, read on the forward strand.
CTGTTTTATTGATTTCTTCTTTGAGTCTCTGTTTCTGTGGTTCTGGATTTACTTTGTCCTCAGCCAGACCTGTGAGTGATTGATCGGATATCGATAGGTTGTGCTACGTGGTAGAATGTGACTTCACAAGTACACGTGGAGAAAACGCAGCTGTTGTCGCGTGGAGGCTTTTCGGCAGGCGAAGTCCCCCATCAACGAGCTGTTCTGAGCGTGGAACGCCCGAAATTGTTGATAGTGTGTTGTTCCTGCTGCTCTGACAACAAGACACACTGGCAAATCGTTAGTATAGTTGTCAAACTTGATCGTCTGTTGTAACAAAAGCAAAGGTTTTGTTTCATCTAGCTAAACTCAAAGAAAAAGACACAAAATACTGGTATTCCAATAAGAACTATTAAGAAGTCTACAAACTCTAGACTGAAACATGAGGCGGCCTGGTGCAGCACATTAAGTTGCCTGAGAACATCATAAACGAGAGGTTCAGCTGGGTTCCAGGTGAGTCTCTCGAAAGAACCAAATTGGTTTGAAAATGAGTGTATATTCGCTAGTTACAATTTTTGTTTCCAAACTACCGACCAACCTAATCAAAACCTGTCAAGCGTAACCTCTTCATTGGTAGCGCTTACCCCGTCAACTGCTTGCCCAACCGTTAACTGACATATCCACATCGCCGAAGTCGGTATTTCCATTCTTACGTTTTTTCTCTATTAAATCAACCATATTGTGATCGAAACTCCCCTCCACTCAAGAGGTTAGGGGACATTTCTCTTGTCGGTGAAGAGGCCCTTTCTATGAGTGAATACCAGACATCAAATTCCAAAGATTCCTTTTCCGTTTCCGTTAGGATTAGTTTTGTATCACTAAGCTAGTGACTGCTGGGCTCATTTTTTGGGCTTATGAAATGTTGACGTCAAAAATAGCAACTCATCAGAGTTTATACACGTCCTGCGCTAGGCTTCTGTAAGATATCAAACGCAGGAATAGGTATACATGGATAAACTCAGGAACAATGACTTCTACACTAAACAGTATTGATCAGCACCTTATAGAAGAATTTGTTCCGATTGGAAGTGGCGGTACTAAAGACAAACTCGGATTATTCACGGAAATTGATGAGTTTATTTCTCACCATTCTCTCGTACCAGAAATGAGATAATTCAAATCCGATAATTCCGTACATTAGGCCGCACAGGTAGTGTAGTAAGCAACCACATATTTTGCTTCAGAGTCTCTTCCCGCGCTTCACGTTCGGTTCACCGATTGCGCAGATGTTTGGAGAGGACACCGAGAAGAAAACAGGTTGCTCATCTACACAACACTCATTCGAAGCCGTAGAGATGTTCTCAATGTCACAACTGCCGAAGAACGCTATGCAACAGCCGTGTGACCCAGTAATCCTGGATGATCACATCTCTACGTTATTGCAATTCTTCCAAAAATCCACGCATCGAATTCGCGAAATGTGTGCTAAGCTCAGGAAAATATCAGTTTTTTTTCAAAATAGCGGGTGTTAGTACCGATAACTGAAAAAGTGCTAAAATCTCATTCTGTCCAATAACCGTTCTCATACAACGTAAAACGGTTCGGTTCATCAGTATGACACTCGTACGTGATACTCTGTGCACCTAAGGTCATCGCACGTGCACCCAACTTAGTTCTACCTTCAAGTCGATTAACGAGGAGACATTGTTTGGCGATCAAGTGAAAAGCCCACGAATATGCACATTCGTCCAGAAATTCCAAAACTTACACAGAACACACATTTCAGAGGCAACCAGGTGAGAAGAACAAACTTTCCACTTACATTCTAAAATGAACTCTCTGGAACAAGGGGAAATGATATGTTCACATTATCCAAAAGTTCATGTCACATAGATAGAAGGATCGCCCTAGGATGCTTCGCATTTCAGGGGACAGAATGGAGTCGCTGACTTGAAGTCCCCGACAACTGGGATTTTAGACACCTGCCTACATTTCGTGGTGTTTCAGTGAGGGGAAACACAACTATACCCATTTTGTCGACTTTTTATTGATAGCGCTTACTGGTGACCTACTTTTATCTAATAATGAAGGCGGATGGGTTGTCATGGGCCAACAGTGAAATTCGTTGCAGATGAATGGGTTGTAAAAGTTACCACTCATAAGTTTTGTGTGTCTTCCTTCTGTTCCCGCCCAACTTCGGTCTCAGTATTCTACAACAGGTCCTCCAACAAAAAATACTCTAAAAATTGTAGCAGTATCCCGGGAGCTCTGCCGACACAGTAAACAATAGTATGGTGCTGATACAATGAAGATGGCAAGCCAGAGAAAATGGTCGCGTCATACGTAATTCACAAAGAATTTACTCTCTCAACAAACAGTTTGAAAGTCAAGTAGTTGTTGCTTTTTGTTCCTATGTGGATTGCCCATCCGGTACTCCTAAACGTGCGTAATGTAAAATGGGTCAGTAATCATTAATGTGATATCGCTGCATAGAGATTGGGTACCTATGAATTTTTTTCCACAGATGACTCTTTTAAGTAGACTTGACTTGAGGCAAAGTTCCAAGATATTTCGATAAAGGCTCTTCATCGTTTTTGCAAGATGAGGTTCTTGTTACCCTACACTGACAACAGTAACAGTGTATCTGACATTTTACTCTGCCCATCTTCATTTTAGATTTAACTCTTGATCATGGATATATCAACGAGGGATAACAGTGAATGGAGTTAGTGTTCCTCATAAAACATCCGACCGTTGTTGTGCACATTGTCGTGAAATATTTATATTTTAAAAAAAACACAAGCTATCAAACTGAATTCAACAGGTAAGAATCCTGTAACCACTTTTCCCTCATTATCTATATAGGTTAACTAAAAGATTTCTCAGTATTTTGATTAAAGACTAGTGGAACCCATCCAGAAGGGTGAAAATCAGTTCCTTTTTTCTTTTGTTGCACCTACTTAGATTTGGCTTTATCAGAAAATACTACGAGATGGTCAAACTTTTTTCTAGTGAAGCCTAACAAAACTCTTGTTCTCCGAAATGAAAGAAATCCAGTCTGGGTCAGACCTCTGTCTCTAATTTCTTTTGGGTACATAGAGAACGAAAAGTGATAGAATTGTATAGAAGCAGACTGGCCAGCTCTGATCGAAAAATTTCTACCAAAATTAGTGGGTCAAAAAGTTTTCCTGAGATCGCCATTTGTCACACTGGCTGCGGGTGTAACTAGCAGACTATGTGGAAGACATATTCCACAGACTGGTGCAATTTGGGAAGCGCTTTTCGATTAATAGAGCCAGGGAGTGCGTGTATAGAATGCAATGAACGCACAAGAGCCTGTATGGTACAGACGGCCAGGGGACGCCTCAGAAGAATAGATGAACGCAAGAGAAAGCTAAACAGGTAACCAAGAAAGGCGGATATATATTGGGTGTCACTAGAAGAATAAAAAAAATACGCTAAGGTCATTACAGATGGAATACAAAGACGATTTGGAAAAGTTTAACTTTTTAAGGAACCACGATTGACGATACAGCGACCGGTGGCCAAGGCGCCGGGATCCAACAACCATTCCACTATAAATAGAATAGATGCGAAAAAATTGATGAGTAATTAAAAGACTGTTTTAAACCAGTCAAGCTGTGTGTGGCTACCAGTAAAGAGTCATCAACTGCAGTGGCCTCTATACAATAACTGACCAGGCACTGCTCGTCTCGTCTATAAGTATTTGAAAACCGCACTCACTGAATAAACCTTTATAACTAACACTAATAGAAATAGACCCCACATCCTGACTGTATTTCTTCCATAAAAGTCGGACAAAGTAGTAGCCTACGTATTTGCCTTAATCAAGCTTTTGCGCCGAAGCCTATACGATGCCGAGTGAATAATCCACCCATTTCGTATAAACGGGGGTCCTGAAGTCACAGGCTTCGGTGTACCGAACTTTTGATGTCACATATAAACTGGGTTAGAAGATTATTCCATTTTTTTCCTATTCGGCCACTTAATGAGCCAAGCCTGATATAGAGTATGAGCTACCCTCCGGATAGATGAGTTCACCCAATGGTGAGCTGGATTTTTCAACACAGCAGAGAAACACGTATACACAGTAAAATCAGTTCGACATCTCTGATACTGCAGCGGTGATTGTGGATTTTCCGTTGTGCGGTTTTGCATGGATGGCGTGTGATGCCAAAAATCAGCCACTTGAGGAGGGATAAAAAACCGGATTGTGGGGTTTTTTAGGAACGCAAGTCAGTGTCTCGTAATTGGTGATTTTGTAAAGGACAAGAAAAGCATCTTCACCTTTGTTTCTGAACTTAAATGACCCTCATTGTTCATTTTAGCCCGCGAAGGTTTCCGATCCTGACGGTACTACAAAGGCACTTTACGCTGTTTTAAAACTGAAGCGCGCCTTGGATTGTTACTGACTGAATAAGCGCATTTACAGTGGATTTTAAACTCGTCAGCAAAATGTCAGACGGAATATCCGGCTTGCTACAGGCGAATCACGAAGACCGTGAGAGAAAAATGAATTGCAGACATCTTTATTCACAATAGTGGCTGATTTAAAAAAGATGGAACAAGCATATATCAGTGTGTGTGCATTCGTGGAATGAATACATTGAAATGAACAGAGTGAAAAAATTCAGTTTAGTTAAGGGGCTTTGAGATTCTCGTATCGCAGAAGTTCAGCGGTTGGAACATGAGAGGGTCAACTGTTCGAGCACTACTCAATCCTATTGTAATCTTGCTTTGTCCACTAACCTCGGTTTACATTTGTGTTGGCAAGCGCCATCCCGGAAAATCACTGTGTGACGTTCTTCATACATTCTTGACAGAAGCAGTCGGGTTACCATGACCAACACGCTACATCAGGTGCAAGGTACAAAACAGTGGTCTCGTGACATTAGTTCTTTCAATTACGTTCGCAAAAAATTACCAAGCCCCAAGAAACCCATTTTGTGTCTGTTAACTACTGAGTGAAAGGGTGAATCCATGATCTCCTCTCCTCACATTGCACTGATTCAAGTCCTTTCATTAATGCATCGAACCGGTTTTCCGTTTCTGATGACCTGCCTGATCATCGGTAACTCACGATGTCGTCGTAAACCGTACAAACTTCTCCAATAACGTTTGTAATGATAATAGGATGGAATTACGTTAGTACTCTCCACCTACGCCCTCATCCAACCAGTTAATAACGTTTGTAATGATAATAGGATGGAAGTACGTTAGTACTCTCCACCTACGCTCTCATCCAACCAGTTACGCCACAAGTACACACGCCAGTTTTCAAGCCAAATGTACCAGGTTAGTCTAATGCCAAAATAAATAGATAATCATGTGATCCGATTTACGAATTCAAGCAATTAGAAGCGCCCGACGTTGTACTACCGGTGCGCCCAAATGCATATATAATCCACCGATCTTACGGATCACTTCCCATCCACAATCCAGGTAATTCCTCTGGAAACATGCCTCACCAATCTATGCAAAGTATGCATTTTACCAGGATGAGCAGAACTAAATCACATTCTCCAACAGTTACAGTCAAATAAGTTAACGTGGAGCAGATGAATTGTGTGAATATGTGGGCGTGACGGCGGATACTACTGATGAGACGTGCGAGTAGTATGTAGTCTTCAGATTACTCCTCGCGTATAATGAAAGGTAGGGTTTATTACGGCACATGGCTTGCTAGCTTACGTTGGTCGTACAACTATAATTTTCCCTCAGTAAGGATCTGTAGTACAACTCGGCCAAGGCGCTGCCCTATGTGAAAGGTTCTGTATTATAAGAGGTAATCCATATTTGCAGGTAATAAGCAGAATGTGGGCTGTGTGACAAACAAGTTACCTCCAAATGAGATAGATGATATTTTGAAGAATTCTCTGTCACTGAACTTGAAGGCATTCCCACTGTGAGTCTTGTTTAAATATAATTTCTTGTGTGCGAAAACAGCACACATAATCTGCGGCAGCGAAGAGATTTGAACAGATTTAATTCGGTTTCCCCGTTGTCTTTAAACCAGTCGTCAGTTTCCTGCCATTCGCTTCCGATTATTTTTTGGCGTTTCCCCAATATATTCACCTATGATAGAGTTTCGTTGGTTAAATCCCTGAGATTCCCATTCTGAGAAACCGTTCAAAGTATAACTGTCTGATTGAATATTACCAAACACCAGAGATATTGGCTTCTATCTCGTAAACATTTTCTTGTGTTCTCTGCAATCCAGTTTCAAAAATAGGTGGAGCGTGTTCGAACCCTTGTCACAGTCACGCGAGAGGCTCACTTATTGCGTTGAGAGTAGGCAGCACTGGCGAGCTATCTTTGACGCTTGAGTGCATATTACATGAAGGGTAACCAGCATGTTAGATAATTCAGTCGGTAGAACGTTCACCGGTAATCGGGAGGTCAAATGTGGGCAGATAACACGACTCCACTGAAAAGCACTTAGTTCGAGTGTAAATATTTATTTCAGCGACGACAACTGTTAGAGAGGCGGAACTTGTACATGCACTGCCCTGTATTGGATAACCATAATTCTGTCTTCAGGCGATTATCTTGTGATCCACACACTGGTTCTCAGTTTCGGCAAATGCATATCCTTATTCTACGGTTCTAAGGAGCGCTAAGCTTGGACCCCAATCAGAATAGTTGCTCCAGGAATGCAGAAGGAATGCTACTCGAAGAGTAATGTCTACAAGGGTAGTCGAGTTTCCACTATCAACTGGTTCGACTGACCATTTACACCTGGATTGATTTGTAGGTAAACTTATCCAAGTACCACTTAAGTGACAGAATCTTGGCGCATTCACATCAAGAAAGTGGTTAACGTTATAAATTGCGAAATAGTAAACCTTTAAACAGCCGCTTAAGTCGGAAGGACCGTCTGAAATCGATGCTGGCTGCCCTAGGCTTGATAATGCTACAAACTAGAAATGGGACAAATGAGTTTTATACAGGAAATTAGGGACCGTTCAACTGTTTGGCAGAGATCTGTTTCGACTGTGGAACTAGCTTATGAGAAATGTGCCTGAAACGAGTCAGACAACTCATTAACTGTAAGTGCGCAAACTCGTAAAAAGATGAACAGAAAGGTATACGAGAGATTGCACTTAAGCACGAAAATGGAAATGTGACTCTCCCGAAAAGTGAGATTAGGGCTTGACTGAGATAAACAAGGGTCTTTCTCAAGTAGGCCTGGCAAACTAAAAGATGAAAGGAAAAAATAGTGAATGCACACAGTAGTATAGGAGAGGATGTATAAAAGTAAGAAGGTTGCTCTCGAAAAAATAGGGATTTCTCAGTCTTGAAGTATTCCCAACGCAAGAAGTACAACTTAAAAAATGGAGAAAGAACCAAGTCCTAGTCATTTGAACAACTGTAGTCAGGGTAGGTCTTTGGCACGCCATACGAGAAATTTTATACGAAAACCAACAGAGGATAAACAGAAAGGTCATTTTTTGGAGCCAAAGTTAAAATGCAGTTTTATTCGGGAGCTAGAGAATGGTATATCAGAAACAAATGGTGTCGAATAAGAAAGAAACAGGGCGCCAATAAACAAAGTCATCAGCCTATCATCTATCCGAAGGTCAACCGTATGGCGTTCTACAAACCTTCATAAACCCAACTGTTTGTGGGAGGAGGCCTAGGAGACTGCCTTATCATCGCATACTTGAATTGGGGTGGAAAATAATCATCCAGCCACCCTGTTGGGGGAAACTAACACCCATCAGAAAGAAGCCAGTGCACAAACCTGTTTATTCAACGGGAAAAACGTTGAAGCATAGCCAAGAAAGCAAGTAAGGAAGGGCGTAACAAAACTGGGTGTATTACGGCTTGTATTATTCCAAATTTAAAGAGGTCAGAAGAAAATAAGAAAAACAAGAGAAAGTATCCTGTGCTCCTCTTTGGTTATTTTGGATTTTCCCCAAACTCAGATGTACTAGAACCGAAGTTCCAATGTCTAGTAGAGTGGCTGCTGCATATTTGAAGCGCCTATCTGCTTGAATTCTTAGTATCAAAATCTACATACAATGGCAATATTAGACCATATGATTAACGGAAAGCACTTAGAGTTGACAATTACATGAGAAGCTTTGCTAACCCCAGCGTAGTGTTTTTACCCGACTTAAGGTAACCTAGCAAGGAAACCCAGCAAGCGATATGGCAAACCATTGTCCCAGCTATCACGCGAAACAAAACACACAATGCTCTATCTACTAAAGAAAAAAGAGCAATAGGCAGCCTTTAAACGGACGAAACCAGCCGAAAAAGGGTGAATGACAGCCACTCTGGAGGAAGCGGAATACATCAAAAAAGCCAACGCTCTACTCAATAACACAACCACACACCGCCGTCTGTAGAACAACCAAACCGCTTACGGACAAGATGAATAAAACCCTCAAGAAACTCAAGAATCCTTACAGAATTACAGGGGAAGAATACTGGAGAATGAAGGCCCGCGACTCAGAAGATGCCCAATTCTACGGACTTCTAAAGTTTCACATAGAAACGGTTCCATTACGCCCAGTTGTCTTATTACCAGGAACGCTCAGATACAACACTTCAAGAGAATTAGGAGAGCGGAGGAAATATCTCACCACGCAGGTCAATTTCTGGGGGAACTTAAGAAGGTGAGAGTTGAAGAAGACGAAATAACAGTGTCCTTTGATATAACCTCACTGTTTACATCGGTTGATTTAAATGCAGTGCGGACGACTCCTGCACAACGGCGGAAATTTCAACGGAACGCTCGGAAAGGAAGAAACATGTAGACTACTAGATCTGTGCTTGACAACCCGCTGTGAGCTCAATATGAACAAATCAAAGAAGCGCCGATGGGATCACGAGTTCCTCGACTCGTCGCGGAAATTACAATGCAAAAACTGGAGCAAATTGTACTGCCAGATATCAAACCGAAAATATTGGTACGATATGCGGACGACACATTTGCTATTGTAAAGAAAAATGGAACTGTCACGAGCGGAGAAGCTCCTGAACAACGTTGTTCCCGACATCCACTTCACAATGGAAACGAAGGAGAACAACCAGTTGACGTTCTTAGATGTGCTCGTCACAACGACAACGAACTGCAAATTACAAACTGAAGTATACAGGAAAGAAACGCATACAGCCCAGATTCTGCATCACCACAGCAACCATTTGAACTGCCTCAAGCCGAGCTGTGTTCAAACCCTATTCAAGCGGATAGGGACACATTGCAACACAACACAGGCGAAGAAAGAAGAACAATGACTCTACGAGACATTCCGGAATAACGGCTACCCGAGGAATTTCATATGGAGTTGCTTACGAGACCACCACCAAGTTGATTCGTCAACACAACCAGAGCAGAGGAAGAATGCGCTGCTGTATATCAGGAACGTGGCGGATATGACTGCACGACATCCACGGCAACATGGAATTACAGTCGCCTTCAAGCCTGCAAACACGTTGAGAACTCTCTCGAAATGAAAGGGAAGGTTGGATGCATTGAAGAAGACTAACGTGGTCTACAAACTTAAGTGCAACGATTGTGACAAACACTACTTTGACCAAACTGGGAGAAAATTTACTACCAGAATACACAAACACAAGCTTGCCAGCAGAAGACATGATCCAATGGCACTTATCTCAGTTCACAAAGACAAAGAAGGACACAAGTTCGCTTGTGACACTGTTCAAATACTCGCTCACACAAGAACAAAACGGAAGCGAGGATTTGCCGAGGTGTGGTACTTCACACAAAAATCTATCAATAAACACATCGACGTTGACCCAGTCCATCAGCCGTTACGAGCAAAAGAACCACAAACTCACGGAACTCTGAGCCAAGAAACCTAACGGCAACCAACGGACTAATTGGATCAAGGGAAAACAATCGTTAAAAACAGAAGGCCACTGAATCAACCAATCAAGTGAACAAACTCACACCACAAAGCAATAAGAAAACGACCGAATCACAACAGGACAACCACACACAAAACTGCCGAACTGGATGCACCCAATGAACCAACCAGTCACAGGAGATTGAGACCACGTCAGATTCGAAGGACACCAATCACACTACGTGAAGGTCATTTCCAGAACTACCAGGTACTATTTATAAGCTATATAGTCATCTGTGGAAGGTGGAAATTAACCCAATTAACCCTTCACTGACGATGTCACCTCGATGAGTGATGAAACATTTGCAATGTAACTGCCAAGCTCGGCGAACAGACCAACAACCATGCAGCCTACCCTAGCTACCTACATTCCATAACATTGCTAGTAACCTAGTCAAGCCCATAGTCACTGTTCATATTATTTTCTACAAGGTACTGTAACCACATCTGCACCATCCATTTGGTAAATATCATGGTCTTTGTGCCTGCTAAATTTAGACTCACGTCGCGCCCATGTGGAACGTTTTCCGTCGAGCGCGAATTTCAAACTGCTCGCCAAATTAAAGCCAGCCTTTGTTCATCTCTAGCGAGGCGAAAAGTATGTGCGCACAAGTTCTATCTCAACCAAGGGGTGCTGCCGTCTGTAGAACAACCAAACCGCTTACGACCAAGATGAATAAAACCCTCAAGAAACTCAAGAATCCTTACAGAATTACAGGGGAAGAATACTGGAGAATGAAGGCCCGCGCTCAGAAGATTGCCCAATTCTACGGACTTCTAAAGTTTCACATAGAAACGGTTCCATTACGCCCAGTTGTCTTATTACCAGGAACGCTCAGATACAACACTTCAAGAGAATTAGGAGAGCGGAGGAAATATCTCACCACGCAGGTCAATTTCTGGGGGAACTTAAGAAGGTGAGAGTTGAAGAAGACGAAATAACAGTGTCCTTTGATATAACCTCACTGTTTACATCGGTTGATTTAAATGCAGTGCGGACGACTCCTGCACAACGGCGGAAATTTCAACGGAACGCTCGGAAAGGAAGAAACATGTAGACTACTAGATCTGTGCTTGACAACCCGCTGTGAGCTCAATATGAACAAATCAAAGAAGCGCCGATGGGATCACGAGTTCCTCGACTCGTCGCGGAAATTACAATGCAAAAACTGGAGCAAATTGTACTGCCAGATATCAAACCGAAAATATTGGTACGATATGCGGACGACACATTTGCTATTGTAAAGAAAAATGGAACTGTCACGAGCGGAGAAGCTCCTGAACAACGTTGTTCCCGACATCCACTTCACAATGGAAACGAAGGAGAACAACCAGTTGACGTTCTTAGATGTGCTCGTCACAACGACAACGAACTGCAAATTACAAACTGAAGTATACAGGAAAGAAACGCATACAGCCCAGATTCTGCATCACCACAGCAACCATTTGAACTGCCTCAAGCCGAGCTGTGTTCAAACCCTATTCAAGCGGATAGGGACACATTGCAACACAACACAGGCGAAGAAAGAAGAACAATGACTCTACGAGACATTCCGGAATAACGGCTACCCGAGGAATTTCATATGGAGTTGCTTACGAGACCACCACCAAGTTGATTCGTCAACACAACCAGAGCAGAGGAAGAATGCGCTGCTGTATATCAGGAACGTGGCGGATATGACTGCACGACATCCACGGCAACATGGAATTACAGTCGCCTTCAAGCCTGCAAACACGTTGAGAACTCTCTCGAAATGAAAGGGAAGGTTGGATGCATTGAAGAAGACTAACGTGGTCTACAAACTTAAGTGCAACGATTGTGACAAACACTACTTTGACCAAACTGGGAGAAAATTTACTACCAGAATACACAAACACAAGCTTGCCAGCAGAAGACATGATCCAATGGCACTTATCTCAGTTCACAAAGACAAAGAAGGACACAAGTTCGCTTGTGACACTGTTCAAATACTCGCTCACACAAGAACAAAACGGAAGCGAGGATTTGCCGAGGTGTGGTACTTCACACAAAAATCTATCAATAAACACATCGACGTTGACCCAGTCCATCAGCCGTTACGAGCAAAAGAACCACAAACTCACGGAACTCTGAGCCAAGAAACCTAACGGCAACCAACGGACTAATTGGATCAAGGGAAAACAATCGTTAAAAACAGAAGGCCACTGAATCAACCAATCAAGTGAACAAACTCACACCACAAAGCAATAAGAAAACGACCGAATCACAACAGGACAACCACACACAAAACTGCCGAACTGGATGCACCCAATGAACCAACCAGTCACAGGAGATTGAGACCACGTCAGATTCGAAGGACACCAATCACACTACGTGAAGGTCATTTCCAGAACTACCAGGTACTATTTATAAGCTATATAGTCATCTGTGGAAGGTGGAAATTAACCCAATTAACCCTTCACTGACGATGTCACCTCGATGAGTGATGAAACATTTGCAATGTAACTGCCAAGCTCGGCGAACAGACCAACAACCATGCAGCCTACCCTAGCTACCTACATTCCATAACATTGCTAGTAACCTAGTCAAGCCCATAGTCACTGTTCATATTATTTTCTACAAGGTACTGTAACCACATCTGCACCATCCATTTGGTAAATATCATGGTCTTTGTGCCTGCTAAATTTAGACTCACGTCGCGCCCATGTGGAACGTTTTCCGTCGAGCGCGAATTTCAAACTGCTCGCCAAATTAAAGCCAGCCTTTGTTCATCTCTAGCGAGGCGAAAAGTATGTGCGCACAAGTTCTATCTCAACCAAGGGGTGCTGATAACTCTATCAGAATGAAGTTGTTTAATTCTGATACTGAAGAATCGCGCCTTAGCCGATGGAAAGTTGAGAACAACAACAAACAAGAACGAAACGATCGGCTTAGCTGCGACCTAGCTTGTGATATAATGCATTCTAGACTCGCACGTTTGATGAACTGTGAAGGACACCACAACTAGACAGGGTTATAATGCAAGGAAGCTTATGGAAAACAGTACAACACCTAAAAGTTGTAAAATCCATCAGCACCAACATGTCTTGAAGTTTCATGGAGGTAAGACATTGTTTCACCGTTTCCATATTCTTGTGTTGTTCGAAGTCGTGTTATAAAATGAGGGTAAAATCGCAGAATCTGACTGCGAAAAGGGTTGGATGGGGTTTTATGGGATCAGACTTCCATGTTACAGTCCGATGTCTTCAATCCAATGTTACTGAAAAAATTGATAGATTAAAGTGCGATCCAAATTTTTCAGACCATATCAGTTCACTCATCGTCTGACTACCTGAACAGAGTTTGTTGGGTTTTTATCAGCGTCAGGCTACCGAGTGTTTTGGACGGAGAATGCTGTCCAGTTCCATCTATTCCTAATGTAATCTGCAAAAATATGTCCACGAAAACGACTCTACATAAGAAGTTTGCTGATGAAAATAACGAGGTGTCATACCGCAACCATGCATTTAGATTTTGGGGCAGCAAAGCTAACCCACATTTCCTCCCTGACAGCTGTACGTGATTTGGCATCTTACTGCTGATGAATCCAATTATTCAAAACATTTGATCGTGAATTTCATACTGTCAAATTACAACTATGTTGTACAAATGAATAACGACTTCGTTGAGTTTCGTCTGCCTTGATGGAGCGCTCAGTCGTCCGGGAAATTGGTAGCTATCAATTCATGTTATTCATGCAGGAAGATGAAATGAGAACCATTCACACACACCAAAGCAGTTTTGCGCATGCTTATTCTGTGTATGAGGGTTATGAAACAAATGAAAAGAATAGTCACGTGACCTTTGACAGCGAAACAAACCTTTAAGGTGGCTTACATGTGAACTGCAACGTTAGTTTCACTGACTTTTTCGACGAGGATCACTTATTTTGCTAAGCCCAATATGTATGTCGTCTA
>NW_008751668.1:1659528-1677248 GCF_000715545.1 Opisthorchis viverrini
TGTGTGTATATATATATATATATATATATATATATATATATATATATAGTTGTTGTGTGCATCACCAGCAAGTAAATCAAATCAAATCGCTTGTTATCTCATAACTTACAGGCATTCTGCACTGGAATGATTCAAACCGGGAATACCAAGGTTCACTAGTAGTCGAACAGAAATCCGAGATAGTATTAGAGATATATACCATCGCTTACAGTCTATTCCACTCGCCTCCGGAAAAGAAGTGAATCCATCTCCCCGCTCCAGCTGAACTTCATTCAATCCGAACATCGCATATCAACGTAACTGATTTTTCCGCACCTCTGTTTGGCGACAGCTCACTTTGTGTGTATGTATACTTGCTCAAGTTCGGGTCCTCCACATTCCCATCAAAATACATAAAAGCTTTACAGCCTACTGAAATCCAGTTTCGTGGATGTTTCCGTGCGTCACTTAATGTCACAGAAAACCTATGTTTATTAACTTATTAGGCCATGAGCTAGCCGAACCAGAGTACTGTATTCAAAGTGATTTCGCTTACATCATGTGTCGACTATAAGCGCCTGAAAACGTAGGAGGTGTAAAGAAACTCCTGGCCAAAACCTTGATGGTTAGTCTGTGACACCAAAGAACTACACGGTTCCATAAAGACGTATTCAAAAGATTATAAGGCTTATACGCCATCTCAAGCATTACGGCTTAATCTGGTCGTCACTTACTTGTAGGCTGTTTATAGAACCTTGTGTCAAAATGTCAAACCGCCAGCAAACAAAACGGATTACAAGTGAAGAATGTTTATAATCGTGCAGTCGTGTTTTTGCGCAGCTGGAATCCACGTCTTGTCGATTAGAAATTCGGTTTGTGGCCAAAAGCCCACTTGTTCCCGGAAGAGCTGGGAGGGGAGAGAATGACAGCACGAGGAGAACTTGTAACGGTACATGACTAAACAGAATACAGCTGGCTGGAAGGCTAGGATAATCCACATAGCCTCGAAGGTTCAAGAAAGGAAACTCAGAATCCTGAAAACGTTGTTGTGTGTCAGAAAAAAGTTTGGCATCTTGTGGTATGAACTTTTTTGTTGATCGTCCAGAGAATTCAGATGTAATTTAAGAATGCAGGGGATCAAAATAAATAATTTTCGACTAGTTACGGAATCGACACGACGCCTCAGGGGAAATGCTGGGTGGAGAAGCAGCAGTAATCATTTGGAACGATTTGAGATAAATATTAATAGTTTAGAAAACTCAGATTCTCGTTGATTTGTTTGCAGAAATAGGCAATTTGATTGTAACGTTTCATCACTAACCGAGATCACATCATCAATGGGTTGCTGTGAAGTATCCTGTCCCCATGGGCTTTGTCGACCACCACGATTGGTGATGAATTCAAAGCAGTCTAATTGTCCCACTCGTTAGAAAGGGAACTTTATCCCAACTGGGCCGAATTCGCATTTACCTCAGTTTTGGTGCATGCCTATCCAACGTCACAAAAGGACCAATCTGAAACCAAAAGTATGTCTGAATTTCACATAATTAGGCCATTATTTTTCTGGTCCGGTGACTCACGATGAGCGTGTAATTTGTCTCATCTTGTGAAGCACCCACCACAGACAAGACAGGGAGTATCCACTTCTCATCCGCGAACTTGTCTACCGGATGTCCCGAAAATATATATAAACATGTTCTGTATTTTTTCGCTCCTGGAATTTTCGGGGCCACTTAAGCGATTTCGTGCTAATGTTAATAAATGTCTTCTTCGCTCTTGTGATACTACTGACTTAATAAGGCCCATGAACGGCTGTGCTTGATGGCCTGTTCGATGTTTTTGGTTGCTTCATTGTGTTTTGAAAGAATTGTGCCCTGATTATTGTTTACCCATGCATTTAAACGTTTTCGGCTATGCAAATTTTATGTGTGCTGTAGGGGGCTAAAAAGGACAGCCGAGCATCACAATGATAGCAAAATAGATGCAGCCCTACTGAATTAAAATAAGGGAATTTACAAGTGAGGCTAAAAACAGTTTCATACCATAAATAGTGCATTGAATCTTAAGATTTCCGGATCGAATTCCTCTCAGAATGTGGAAGTTCTTAAAAAAGGTTTCCCAGGGCGATCGAAAGGCCGGATTACATCCTATTCTGCAGTGCTGTGTTTCAACTTGAAAAAAATCCGTAATATACTACATCAGCAACCACATTGTTATCATTTTCACTGGTCACGTTGGCTTATCGAAACAAATTCACATATCACGCTCAGAAACGGTTATGCGGTACTGAAAACCAACAAATTCTCCTACCCGTCTACCGCATTTTAATGTAAGCATGATTTAAGAGCAATACTATGTACTGGTGTAAGGAGTAAAGATATTCGCCACAAAGTCGCTCGTTAGAGAAGATCAATTGGCCATGCACAA
This sequence comes from Opisthorchis viverrini, assembly GCF_000715545.1. Taxonomy (NCBI): domain Eukaryota; kingdom Metazoa; phylum Platyhelminthes; class Trematoda; order Opisthorchiida; family Opisthorchiidae; genus Opisthorchis; species Opisthorchis viverrini. The sequence continues at coordinate 1,661,935 of NW_008751668.1, forward strand.
ACTACTTGGATAGGAAAATAAACTTCTCCCATGCACATAGTTCCTAAAAGCCGAACATTCTCACGCGGCTTCTTGAATTTTTATCTGTATTCATGGACTGTCACGCACTTGTAGACAAACACTGCAAAGCTGTTCCACGAATTTTGTAACAAACTTCATCTTCCATTAGACGCGGCGAGGAGCTTCGATGAGATCACATACTACACGCATGCCTTATCAGTAGTAACCGCCTTTGCACTGGAAACTGCGTGAGAGCTGTTCCACGAATTTTGTAACAAACTTCATCTTCCATTAGACGCGGCGAGGAGCTTCGATGAGATCACATACTACACGCATGCCTTATCAGTAGTAACCGCCTTTGCACTGGAAAACTGCGTGAGGTACGCTTTCGTGCTCCGACCGAATACTGACAACGTTCACAAAGATTGCAATGCAAGATGACGTCTTTTTGAGTAGCCTACCGTTTTCTATGAAGCCTTTCAGCCGGCATATCTCCATGTACATGTACGAGGACGAACCTCTGCTTATACGGAGGTACTAGCAATCATTCCTCTTACGCGATACACCTCACCAATGAATAAAGACCTCAAATCAGGGGCGGAAATGTCTGTAAATGCTTTAAAAATTGCGAGGCCCTTGGGAAAAATTCCTTCTCAAATACTTCATAGTTGCTCAGGATATTTGTCCACGCGCTGCCGAAGTGAAAGCAGTTTGTTTAAGCATCTCGACCGTGAATCTGAGTTTTCAGTTGCTGCTCGACTATGACAAACCGCTCTATTTTGGTCATGAACTGGTCTGCCTTGCCCCTAAACTCCGATTACTTGCTCGCCACCGCTTAATTTAACTTTGCTGTAAACGTTGGGAACGAAGTTATGTGAATACACGCGAAATATACCTGTGGCGAACGGAAGTGAGTCGACATTAGAAGCAGGTTTGTAGCAGTCTGCCAAGGTCTCTAGCTTTCGCCCGGATTTATGCACTTATTAGGAGACAAACAAACCATCACGCTGTGAAATTATGAAAGTACGTTTGAATTGTTGTGAAAAATGCCAAATGTTTGCAGGCCCTCCGGTTTACGGTTTATTTAAAACGACTGGTCCAGGAAACTGTCAGTTCTTGTATCGTTATTGGCTTTTATACCATACAGGAATAAATATTTTCCATTACAAAGTGTTGTGCTCCATTGTTGGTTGCAAATTTGACTTTTTTCATTCAAGCGTCCACTATTGACGTTTTTAGCTGGAGGTTTCAACCTACGCATCAAGTCAGTTTACATCTAGCAGTAGAGAAGCTGTTTTAAGCTTGCCTGGAAACGTCAGCAGCGTGAGTTTCTTGAAAATCTAGGGACGCTCTAACCCTGGAGTTTGCGGCTAGTTGATACATACTGTACTTTAGCGCCATTAGTGACTGACCAGCCACGGAAGTAGGTCAAATTCGAGCGATTTAGCGCCACTCATTCTTCCATAGTGCTTTTCACCTTACGTGGCCCCATGCCTACCGGTCCAACAACTCACGAATTCCGGTTTTAATGCTCATTCCTATCGTGATCTGTTCTCGTTTTCGAACAGAATATGTATTGTCTGATGTCATTACTGCACGTAGTGCAACTTTATTTTTGGTCTCTCGCCAGCAAGTCACCTCTGCTTCTCTTCCACCCAAATTGTGTACTTTTATGTAGTTTCGTAGTTTCTAGAAGGAGCTGACTTATATACCGTCATTAATTGTGACGCGTGTATGCAAATGAAGATCGAAACCTCGGCCACATCACAAACATCTATAATTTTGCCTCATCTACAAAAATGACATACTGTTGTAAGGCCGCAAACAAACAATTCCGTGTAGGTCAGCGCCAGCCATTTTGTGTTTCACCAACTAGATCGATAGGGATCAGAGCCGTAAGTAAATGTGCCTAAAAGGGATGGTGTATTCTAACAATGACCTGTTGATCTGGAGGAATACCAACCCAAGAGATTGACCCGAAGTGATGTATTTTGCGGGCCAGTAAATTTAGAAAAATATATTTGAAAAGAGTCAGTCAGAGTCAGACGAATACAAATGTGAGAAATGTAGTAACAGAAACGAAACCACATCACTTATTGAGCACCTGATATGTGGTGCTCGTCGTTTCGTTTATGTACTAAAATCTAGATATTTAGTTGGTGCTTTGAATGTGCTTAATAGATTGAACGAATGATCGATCAAGCGCGCTCCAGCCAATTCAAGTCGAGTTAATTGAAATGTGTCAGCAATGTGATCGTTAGAGTTGACCAATAGACATAGAGTAGACAGTTAGTGAATAGGCCGTTTACGGAACCAGCAATAACGCGTTATTTGGTTCCGAGTTTTGTTGGATTGTATTCTTTATATGTATTTGTAGTAAACTAAAGCTCAACTAGAAAATTCTGATTCATAACAGCATCTTCTTTAAAGAAGTTGACCTTGTGAAAAGAGTACTGTATTTCACCTGAGGGATAAAAAGTGTAAACAATGCTCTACATTTTACTTGGCGTCACACATCATCTATAGAAATGTTGATTCTTTCACGGCTCACTGTCTCTTTAGGCAACTTTGATACCTATCGATTCAACATATCCCCTAAGTTTTCATCAACTTTGTGCTTTGTTTAATTACCAACTCACACGCAGTTGGCGAAGTATCCCTAGTTTAGAAATAAGTTAGAGACTCAAATCAATTCCAGCCTAACCTCTTTTTGTTAAGTGATATAAACTAGAGATTTGGCTGAGGTTTTGTCGAACCTCAGTTTGATACCAAATCATTTAGTAAATGTGTTTATTTCATCGACCGGCTCAACTTGTCCTCACTAAAGTCCCAGTAAAATCTCTCAAAAATTACCGCCGTAAGTTCACTGATATTTTTCAAATATTCTAAAATCTGGGTACATCCGAAATCCTGCTAATAGTATTGCTATGCCGGGCTTCTGATGTCATGTGAGAAATACTCGAGTGCATTGCACGCACAATTTTTGAAACACACTGTCCTTATTATTTTAGTTCCATTTCACCTGAATAAATGCTATCCACATGGCAAAGTTGGCCGTTTTCATCCAATCAGTAAACATTTTCTTTTCTTCGTGTTTTTGGTAATTTTTAATGCGGTTGGTTCAGAGTAAGATTTTCTGTAAATTTTTCTAGGATTTGGAAACCGATGAATTTCATTTTGGAATACATTTCTTTATTTTTCTGTCGCTTGACCCAAGTTGTCGACCGTTGTAGACAATTTCCAAGCATCCATTTCATTTGCCGTTTTAGATATTCTGGATGGGATCAGCATTTTCAAGTATTGAGATAAAATGCTGCTTAAAGCAACCTTGCAACAAAATTTGTGGACTGAAAAGGATCATCATGTGTGTATGTGCAAATACACGTGAATATGTTAGCTCACAGAAAGGAATCAGCCACGTGCAAGAATGCTACCTCTTAGTGATGATCACAAACTCAGTGTTTAGATGCATCGGTCATCATTTGAGTAACGAAAAATGGTTAGATAAATGTGAGTTCAACGGTACATCAACTTGGTTCAGTTTTTTAGAGTTGGCAAGCACACACACACAGAACGTCCTAATTCACTTCACATAAGTGGATTAGATGGGAAGCAACTGTTGAATAATTTGCTTGCGAGAAGATTCAATTATACATGTCTCTCATCCAAACTTTCTCTGCATGAAATGACTTCTACAAGAAAATCCATATTTTCTAATTTATAGATAAACGTAGAAAGACTGGAATATTGCGCGGAGAATAACAAACTTCAAGAATAAAGGAAGTCGTTAAATAAATGACAGTGTATTTGTTAGCTTGTTTTGGAATTCTGAGCATAGTTCACATGGATTTGAAACCATTCCAAATGGCATGAAACTAGGCTTTTTCGGTTCTTAAAACATCAACAAAAATTTCTTCCCCCGCAGTATTTTGTGCACAAAAAGGATAGTAAGAGATGCCGCGCTGATAACTGGTTAGATTTCCAGATAAAACTCATTCGGACTTTGACTTTAACTGATTCAAGCAAACTAATCTCTAGTTTCTAAAATCCAATCGGAACCATCCAGTGAGTGGAATCAATGAAATCACCCGGTCAAAAAATTGCTTGTCGCTCATAATTATGCAAAACATTATGCGCCAAGCATGCTCCTGATCGATAGTCACTGACATGCACATAAGTTTGTAACCTGAGCTTCGTCAGGTACATGCAATCGTCGATCGTGTGCATGGATCCACCGCGAAATGAGGTGTCAGACATCCCAAATAATATTTAGATTGAAGTCATTGCCAGGTGGATTCGTTCATCTGGTTTCACCGAAGAGTGATCAAATGTTGCCTGGACAGACTATTTCTATCGCTGCGGTCTCATGCTGAAAAACTGAATTTAAGGTTGCCCCCTAAACTTGAATGAAATGGTATGCACTGAAAACCCCCTCCAAAAGTGCCGACTGTCTTACAACCTGAAAAGATTTCACTCCAAATCGTGAAGTACATTCAACTCCAGACCGTGGTCTAACTACCTTGTAATTCATGCTCCTGTAGCTTTATGGCAAAAATTTCATTTGTCAACAGGGCTTATAGCAGTGCGTTTAGAGTTTCTGGTAATGCATTCTTACCTTCTCTCAAATAGCCAAAATGCGTAAAAAGCAACTTCTCTCGTTTTACAGGCGTAACACTAAGAGCATAAGGTTAGTGACAGGTCATGCCTGGTTTCGCCCTTCTTAAAGCCCATCACGTGGTCGCATTCCTCGACCTACAATTAGAAAATAATTCTACTTGAATCAAAATTGCATGAAATTCGACGAATAAGAACATCGTAAACAAGAGGTTCAGCTGGTATTCAGGTGAGTCTCTATCTTAAAAATCAGATTGGTATGTAAGTGAGTTTATTTGTTGAACTTCTGTCATCTTTCTGCTTTTAAATGTGATAAGTATTGTAGTACTGACTGATGATTTACGCAATAACATTCAAACTGAGGAGTGATTTGATCGTCCAGGCTGTCTTTAAGCGAATTAAATCAGCGTGTAGGTGTTAATTCCAAGTGACTTCCCCATGCAGCATCCTGTTAAATCTAGCAGATTGCAAAGTTGAACCTCTAGTAACCTTCAAGGAATTCTTCTTTGTCTGTTTTTAAGATTGTTAGAACTGTTAACTTATGTAGCATGCGGATCATCCCGCCTTTGGTACACACTCCTTGAGGTCATCACTCAAAAATCACGTTTGACCACAAATGTGTGCATTCTTCAGTTATCATCGTATTTACTGTGGTAGAGGTTTTTATTGTTCTATATGGAATCCATATATAACTTAGCGGCGGTCATATACATATGAGGAAATTGGGAAATTTCAACAGGGCTTTAATATGCCACAACCTTCATGTAGGAACAACACAGATAGTTCCATGCGATCAGATTGGGAACACTCAAACCAGTGTGTAGCTGAATTTAATGTTTGCTCTTATGACCAAGCCACAGTGGAGCCCGGACACGAAACGATAAATCAATTGAATAAAATGTCTATTAATTATCCCAGCAGACTTATCATTTTTGACTACAACAGCGTGACCTACTGGTGATCTGGATATCGACTATAAGGGTGTTATTAGGTGAGTTGCACTCCGTAGCTTCTATCTTTTAGAGAAGCTACAAGTTATTAATTTAGAAGAAATGATGCTTCTCTGTAATTTGGTATCCAATATCTTATGTCTGTTGGTAAATCTTTAAGCTGATGAAATAAAAAGGGCCTAACTTCGATCAGTCATGAGGATCTGAATGGATTTAATCTTCGGCTTATAAAATAAAATTTTTCTGCTTGACTTTGAAGCATGTAAATTTTCCAAGATTCTACTTGGACAAAACAGTGTGTACCAACGCAGCTGTACTGAATATCAGCATCTGGCTCATGTACGTAAAAACACAGGACAGTCGACAGAATTGAAGCAACCGCGAGAGTGTCTCATACCATAGAGTTCATGGTTCGGGCATATTCTAGGGGTTTGATCCTCCTGACGTAGACCGAGTATCTTAACCCTGCTCCACCACTGTACGCCGTTCACGCCTGAATCACTGTTGTCAATTTATCGAAATATGGGTAGCTCTGGTGTGTTTACTAGTGGTTGACCAGATGGCAGTTGATCTGTTCACCGAGCTTGGCCTTGCAATTGGTCTACAATAGTACAACAGAAGGTCTATACCAACTAGCCAATCACACGACAGGATATTAGATGCTCTTCAAAGACTACATAAACGCAGCTAGGCACGGAGGAAGCACCCATTCAACTGCGCACTGACAATTCCTCCTCGACTGGGGATGAAATGTTTGCAAGCCAATTGCCAAGCTCCGCAAACATATCATCTGCCATCTAATCAACCACCATGATTTACCGTATCTTAACAGGTGAACACGCTCACTTTTGAGATATGTGGCTGGGTTCTTCCACACCTTGAGCAGCGCCCCAGTGGCTTCCTGGGTTGTATCCAGCAATTCACTTGTTGGGCGAATATCCATGCTCAGATTCCATCCCCGAGATGGTTGAATCTTCCCTTAATTGTTGAATTTTTTAGGTTTTGAGGTTAACACCTCTTCATTTTGGCCACTGAATGAAAATGCAAATGAGGTATTCAGGGTAAAAATGTTTCTAATAAATAGAAGGTTTAGCAGCCAGCTAGCTGAGTATATCATTTGAATAACTTTGATAAACGTAGTCGACAACTGCGTTTAAAAAAACGGCTCAAAACTATTACAAGATATTCCTTTGAAATTGGAGTGAAGAGACCCCCCGATTACCCGACTGGATCACAATGAACTTCCATCTGTTTAGGATACGGGAGTGAGTTTACAACTGAAGTTCAAGGTATTTTTAGTGGTCAGTGATGTGTTTGCTGTACCGGATGGTCTGAAAACAGCTTGCCTTTCGCCGGGATGACATTATCTGTCTTTGAACAACTTAGCAAATATTGTCAACGTTACACTGAGCCCTGAGAGAAAAGTACTTGACATAAAAAGGGCAAACCACTGCGGATAAACTTACTGCCAAACGTCAGAAAAATATTACCTACAAAAATTTAGTAGCTGCTCACTCTTGCTTGTATAATCAGTGTAGAAGTGGAGATAAGGCCTTGGAATAGACACACTGACAGCCTCAATGATGGCTAGCATTACCGAAAATTTATGGAACAGCATAAATTTGGCCCGATATGCCGGGTTGATTATTCTGTTTGAAAAATTTTATTATCAGCTCACTGCTTTCCTCCTTGGGACATCCGATCGAATTCGTAGTGTGTTTCTAATGCACGCTAACTTGCAAGACCGTTGAACAGAACAATACTCTTAGAGCGGGCGAAAGGAAAATAATCAATTCAACATTGGTTGTTACCTGTGTATGCCCATAATGAGCACCTGATTGACCATGGTTTGGATTACGTCAAGCAGCTAATTGGCCAACCCAGCCATACAGGGTAAAGTGCTGTTTGCGTGACCACCTGCTTATGCTGGATGGCTGTAACGATAAAACCAGGCTTGACGATACAGGCAAGTGAATATGGAATTCAAAGTGAAACCATGGGAACGGGTTAAACGCTTCTGCGCAGAGCGCCACTTCTTGCGGGGAAATCTGTACCTTGTAACATGTTCGACGGTTGAAGGGTTTTTTTTCCGAAATGCTTCTGCAGAAATATGTGGCGCAAGATAATCAGTTTATTGATTTTTCGATATCAACATTCGCATGCTTGAAGGCGTCTTCAAAGTCCGTACGGATTTACATCCTGGTATACAAAGGTCTCACAGTGAAGATGAGTTTCCTTTTGGAAAAACCTTGAGTACGAGAGCAATATCATTAGTATTTGAGCTCATCGGGCAAGCACGTAGACGGTCGTGCTCGCAATACTGTATTATGCACTTATAATCTGTCTGCTTCGGGTCCTTAACATCAAATGATTCATTTCAGACTCGTTTGCAAAATCACCGGCTTACACTGTGACTCAAAATGACGGTGGTGAAATGACTTGCCTGTAATATTCTCTAAATAAATACACAAGACGAGGACTAGTTCTCATTTATTTGGACCATTGAAGTGACAAAGTAATCTTTCTTTACAAGCAAAAGAGTCTTCCATTAACGGACATTAGACAAGAGTCATCAGAATGTCACTTTCACGGGGTTGAGTATGTGAGTGAGTTACGGATAAAATACGTTCGCAAAAGAGATTAATGATCCGTTACATTTCGGTGACTAAGTCTACCTAGGAAGCTCGATACAGGGCCTGCCAGTTAATAAAATTCCGGCTATATCAACAATTTTAGTAGTGAATACGCCGCTTCAACTTCAAAGGAATGAAACAGTTTCAGCAGCAGGAGTAATCACTACAACAGAAGGAGTAGCCAAGCTAACTGCAGAAGTCACATCATGTTCCGGAACGCCAGTTGCTCTGTCAATAAGCACGTTCTGCTTTGAGTTGTCTATGAAAGTAGATTGCTATTTTTCTTACACGGAAGCTTTCCGCACCTTACTCAAAGCTTGTATCCGAATTAAAATATGTGCATCAAATGAATAAATTAGAATTAGAACTTAAGGCTGAATCAAACTTAGAGGATTCGCCCACCTATTGAGCCCAAAGAAGCACCAGCCCAGTGTTGAGCTACCGAAGAATATTCAGCAATCTTCTGGGCATTGAGTTATGTGGACAGAGTTATCATCTTGCTCATTTTTGTCAGCATATCACCCATCCAAGTGCTTTGTTGGCTACCGTAGAGTTTATATGACATCTGAGCAACATTTCTGTGGAATTATCCCTTTTTCAGGCTAATCTGGATTAATCATATGACTAATACGTTTGGTGTGGCACGGACAGACCAGAATTTTCCCAAAGCCGATACGCTCTCCTCAAGCCATGACAACAGAGTGGATCAAACTTCTGATTGGACAATCTGTCAGCGAGAAGGCGTAAACCCTCCGAGGAAATGTTCACGAGTAGAGCAGAAATCCCACTTTCCACTTTTTCAACTTGGTTTTCGGCAGGATGCGCATGAAAATTCCCCAACCGATACAGTTGTGGTTTAACAAATTTAATTCCCGCAAATACTTGTCACAGTCTAGTAATCTAATTCATCCAGAATCAGCTGAGCTGAATAGTTTCCTTCACACACAGAAATCCAATCCACTGCTGATCATCGGCTTGTCAAACCTGATAATGGAAACTGTGTCCAGTTATCCGCCGCCAGATGGTGCGGTCGAAGTTCTGACTCTGGTGTGCAGTCAGTTGCTCAGCTTTTATCGACATAAACTTGAAGAAGTACGAACCATTGCACTGGAATCCATACCGGCGTTGACCTACGTCTATCTCTACCTGACTGGTGAGTTTCGATAAGATTGTGAGTTTTATGGTACTAACCGATAGGGCATAGCCTACACGCGACAAAAAATGTTTGTTACTGATATTCATTCATTTCTGACTGTAGCAATGTGATTTCCCAACTAATCATGTGAGAGATGCACTCCCAAGTACTCTCTATTTAGACTGCATACAGATGCCGCTTCACCAATCAACTTCTGGCCAACGTCTATAGCATCTGATAGCGTGAAAAACATTGAAATACGGTGAACTGGTAGAACTAATCCTAATGGTTTTCAGCTTAATGTTGTATGTAAAATTTCGTGTGTCATGCAAGGAGCACGACGTTTGTGATTAGGCGTTGACAAATATCACTTTACACTTACAATTGAATACCACCCAGTGAATAATGCCACACCACGTGACTGAATTCACTAAATGAGTGGCTGTCAAAATGTTTCACTTTTGCTCCACTTTTTATGTTAGCAAAGTGTCACTCCTTTCCTCACTCTGAATGAAACTGTCTGCAAAACACTCAATTACTCACCAGAGGAGACCAGAAATAAGTTACTTTCGTAAAGCTGTCTCTTGCGAAATACAAAAGACAAAAACATACTAGGTGCACAACGGTCTTACTTAATTCAGGAAGAAGAACCTGTCAATCTCCTCTTGAGTAAATTCAGTAAAACAAGGATGGTCTCTTGAAAACACAACCCCAAGCTGTCGTTTTTTTCGCCGTAGTCCGTGAAAAAATGCTTTACAAAAGCAGGTTGCACACCCAAAACTATGAACAGATGGTCACTTTCAACATTTGTGCTCCAAATAGAGGTGGAAAAGTAGCCCTAAATTTCTATTTTTGTGAATCTGAACCGAAACAAATAACGAAGCAGCTAGAACCATTTCAGTGTCATCACGATGTCAAAATAATGAATAAACAATGGTTATGGGAAATCCCAGTCGCAAATCACGGTTCAGACAAACTAGTTGGCGATGTGACAAGTTCGAAATCTCCCGGATGATAATCAGACAATCCACCTCTCCCCACGTAGTTTAGTCTAGACAAGATCCTAAGTTAAGATGTTCTAGGGCACTTGTTCACACAGATGGCGCTTTCTTCGTAAAACATTTCTTCGTTTGAATTTATTTATTTATTATGCAGCCAAAAAGCCCGTCCGGCGCACAGCAGAGACAAGGTGATGAACTATGAAGTGTTTAGGCTTTTAGACCGTTACGACGTGTGAATATTTTTGTGGGTATATGTCACTTGATCTTAGACATTGGAGTCCTGTATAATCGCTGGAGGAAACCTACGCTTATAATCCGTTGTTTCATCCAAACTGTTGCAGTGTGCCTTGGCGTGGACTGTTGAAATCATACTTTAGCCAGTGAGGAGCATAAATAAATTCTCCCCAATCGTCGTTGCACATGAATTATTTTGAAGACAAGAAGCTTCTTGATTTGCCGATTAAGTGTATGGTTCTATTAGTTTTGGCCACACAGCCTACTCTTGAATTGCTGCTTAATCATAACTGTTGTATCAAAGATTTAAGGCAGGCTAAATACTAAATAATTACTACATAGATATGCGAGATGATGGTCTGGGTAAAGATGCATGGATTTCGGTATTTTAACCAACTATTTAGATCGAGATGTTCGCTGAAACCAGTTTGGTTAATCACATGTAATCGCATGACAGCAGAACCGTAAAGCTTCCAACTTTACAACTGTAGCATTGACCATCCAAATCCGAATCTACCGAATCTTTTATCATTCAAGGTCGGAAGAATGACCTCATTTTCTTCACTTTATTGTGCACGTATTAGGTCGCAGTGATGTGGCAAACGTCCTTCATGTGATTGAGCGATGGGACCAAGTTTCTTGACTTGAGAAATCTTGGCAGACTTAAGTTTAGACACATTTGTTCCACCTGAGAGTGTGAAGTAAGGCAACCCTCATTGATGCTAAAAATGGGAACACAGTGATTGTGGGCCTACTGATGTCTACTCTGGTATCAAAATATTTTACCCCAACGCTATCTGTTTCCTTGAGCCATCACCGTAGTGTTGTGCCTAATGGGTCACATATGGTTAACGGGTGAACAACTTTCAGAACTACAGCCATACCGATCTCTTCCCTCATTGTGGTCCCACCAAGTGCCACCAGATTTTGTACATGCCAGTCTTGCTCAAAGCAGAACAGAACTCGGCTGATTAACAAAAAACAGACAGAATAACATTTACCAGCGCCAACACTTTCACGATTTCCGCACATTTGACAGGAAAAAAGGGGCCACTAAAATCACAGAACAATACAATTTTCTCCACAAGTGCCAGTAATTTCTTCAGATAGACCGGATAGCAAACACATTCATTTACAGCGCTTCTTATGCTGTCTAATCCCTTAGATTATAGAAGGTAAACACGTTTTCTTCAGCCCATTTGCTCATTTATTAAGTCATTGAGTTCGTGTACCTCAAAAAACTCTATCATATAGTTAAACTTTAATAAATATTAGCTCAAGACAGATCATTTGGAAAAAGCTGCTTTATCGCATTAACTGAAGAGGACTTTTTACTTTTTTAGCGGTGTTCGGTCCTAAGGCTTCGATGACACAGTCTGGTGTGAAACCGCATAACCTAGTGATCAGAAACCAACACTCCCAACACAATAAGGCAAACAGAACAAGACTGTCAGATATTATGTGAACACGGGATTCAGGCGCAATTTTTTAAAATAGTTAAGGACTTTTCAGAAGTTTTGTATACCATTCATTTTGAACCGAAATGTCACCACTCTTTCGAGAGTTTTCTTGTGCCACGGGCAAAACAACTACAATTGCAGTTTCCTTTTACAGAGTTTACGGCTGAGTGATGAATGCTTTCCTTGTTTGTCCCAATTTTCAAAATTCACTTTTCAATAAATTCAGCAAATTTTAAAGTGTCTTAAAGTTTGCAGATGACAAAGATATATTATCCACAGAGCCACATTATGACAGTGGTGACATGAGGACTATCCGTATTTCCCGTATATTTTGCAAAAATCAAATAATTTCGACTAAGTACACGTTCTATGTGAAAGCTTCTGTTGCGTGCTGTTGAACACAAACGAAGATCATTTCTAGAAAGCTTGTTTTGCCATTATTTTCGTAAATCCATGTACTTTTTTCGGCTTATGGAGCGATCAATCACACGCGTTTTTGTCTGGATGCGAGCTAACGTTAAGCGCAAAGTCTTCGTAAAAGCTAGAAATAAGTCTGGCAACCGACAACCTAGGCGTAATTAGACTGCCATGTACCGCGTTACGCGGTGCGACATTCCCAACTAGAAGGCCAACATTTAATTTGGTGATTTCACTGGTATGCCTTCAACCGTGTTTGACAGCGAAGACACTTTCTCGTGCCTACGTATTGCCATACGCTGCTCTTTTGTAGTAAATATGCAGTTATAAGAAAACACTCTTAATTCCAGGAAGAGCATTTTTGTTAAGAAATCAAATAACTTTTGTTCATTCCATTTAAAAACCAAAGATTGTCGCATTACCGAATGATGTGCGTCGAAATTTTTAAGAAGCTCTGTTGCCTGCATAATTATCCCTGGGGTATATAAAAAGAAGAGGAGGCGAACCGGGGGTACTTGCCACTCAGATGTGAAACTGATGTTTATGGTATTCTGTGATCTTGTGCTGCATGATCAGCATCACACCCAAGGCAGAAGTTTTATTGTTAAAACGCTAAGAAAGATAGGAAAGAACCTTAAATCTGTCAGAATAGCTTTTTTCTAGCCGCTTAGTTTGACTTGGTCTCTTCAGATAGAGGATTTTTCTTTCGGACATAATCTAAAATTTTAACACGTTGCTCGTAAGGTTGCTGGAAACCCTTCATCAGCCCACGGTATGTTTCGAGGTTCTTGGATAACTTTTAGTTTTATCTGAACCCGAATTGGACAGATTTTGACAATTACTCTTATTTCGAACCAAACCGGAGACGTAGCTGACTTAAACTGAGATTCTCGTTCATGATAGTCCAAGAATTTTCCTGACTACTCTACTTTCCTTGTCACTTACCGTCTATTTGACGATTAATATCACACATTCATCGGACGGATGAATATTCTTACAAAAACGTTTTCCACGAGCTATCCAACTGGCAGCACCAAGCACGAAGCAACGTTCATGTTTGTCTCTCGTACCATGCCAGGCAATTTCTTGCGGTACGAATAACTTGCGATACAATGAACTCTAGTTAAGAATTCCTCATAGTTACAGTTTGAAACGGTGGTATTAAGGATAAAAACTAAGGTAGCAAATAGATGTTCAGTGATTATCAGGCAGGACGATAAATATAGTGTGGCCCACGCTTGTTGTTGAGGAATGTTCCATAACAGAAGTGTTTCCAACCGAGTTGTTGCAACAAGTTTCATGATCCTCACGTCAACGTGACTTTTGGTTTGTCGGGGAACAGAATCGTACTTCAATTCTCTTTGAGTTATTAAAGAAAAGTCTTGAGCCGAGTTGCAGACCTTCTACCTTCAAAAAGTGACTAAAATAAATACAGGCTAGTTTGACATTTAGAGGATGTCACACCGTACTCTAGAATGCTGATGCTCATACGTTCTTTTAATGAATCCCAATATCCACTCTCAAAGTATTACTGAATTATGAAGTCGGTCCAGTAGATGATGTAATATAAGCGATCCAAGATTTTCATCACCCTGTTAAAACTGACGATTCGTGTATTTCATTCTTGTGAAAATTTTGCTCCTTCTTTTAATTTGTTCCGAACGGCCCTCAAACTTTTAGCACGTTTTTGTTATTTGGTAACTACCGGTGTAACGGTGGATACTACTGATGAAGCATGCAAGTAGTACGTTGTCCACTTATTACTCTAGAATGCTGATGCTCATACGTTCTTTTAATGAATCCCTATATCCACTCTCAAAGTATTACTGAATTATGAAGTCGGTCCAGTAGATGATGTAATATAAGCGATCCAAGATTTTCATCACCCTGTTAAAACTGACGATTCGTGTATTTCATTCTTGTGAAAATTTTGCTCCTTCTTTTAATTTGTTCCGAACGGCCCTCAAACTTTTAGCACGTTTTTGTTATTTGGTAACTATGTAAGTAACGGTGGATACTACTGATGAAGCATGCAAGTAGTACGTTGTCCACTTATAAGTCCGCATGGCGTTTATTGAAAAGTGGGATTCATTAGGGAATTTGTGGAATCGGTTTGTAGCATTCTTTAACGTTTGAGCGATAGTCATGGGATATCCAGGATAGTTCAGGGATACCTGTTCGTGAAGAATACGAATACACAGTTTTATAAACAAGATGCGTAGGAGAGTTTCGCTTCCCTGTTCAATAGTCTGTAACTGTTGAGTTGGTGTTTTCCAATAAATAACTCCGCAGCAAAGGCCCTCTTTTTTCGCCGGTAGGTTTCATAGAGGTGTCTACTCAAATGCTCCTTTTTCAACATGTCAATTGAATGAGAATCGCTAAGAGTAGGTGGAAGCTCATAACTGTTAGTCAGTCAGACTTGTGTTCCTTGGTCGTCTTGTCTGAAAAAACTTCCCAGGTCGGATGCATAACTCGTTGTATTTGAGCACCAAAACTAACAATATAGTCTTCACTAACTCCTGCAAAAATTTCCAGTGGAGTTTGGGAACTAGGGCATTTTTCGAATGTGTGATCCTCTTTGAAGTTCTCTCCCTCTGCCATGCAAACCACATGTCGTACGGACTATTCCGAAGCGTCAAGTTCATGCGTTCTTTTAGTTTATTCACTCTATTCTTAAAGCTGGGTGACATCTGATAAACATAAGCACACCGACCAGTTTTTGGAGGCCTCTGGCCCAAGGAAAATTTAGTGTAGTAATAAAAGTATATAATATAATATAATATAATGTATATACTATATTATATTATATATTATATATTATATTGTATATTATATAATATATATTATATATATAATATAGTATATACATT
>NW_008751668.1:1677877-1717483 GCF_000715545.1 Opisthorchis viverrini
TATATAATATAAAAGAGAATGTAGCCAACAAGTTGTCATGTTGTGCATCGTGTTTCTGCCGGGTGCTTACATTGACAGATTACTTCTTTAACTTTAAATATACTGAATACATAATATCCAACTCCATCTAATTTGTCCCTTTGTGACGGGATTCCATATTGTAGAGGTTTCACTCTGCGTAATGCATACTCGTAGCTTTCCATTAGCCGTGTCCTATCTTGTAACCCAGGTTAGATCGCTCTAAGCGATAACTAAAAAAATTTCAATGAAATCCCTGCCTTAAAAGTAGCTTGCAAAACAATTCATTATTTAATCGCGCCCTTGTCGGTAACGCGCGTGACGAAAACGTACTAAAGTTGCGTCCGCCTGGATGCTAACCTGGATTTTTTTCTTCGCAAGTTAACTGCCTATTTCTTTGTACTGTGAACATGGTTGAGGTCTCTGAACAGTTGCCCTTACTGCGGAAAAAAGCAATTGGGTGCAAACCATGTTTAGCAAAGAAGTCGAGTGTTAAACTAATGCCATTCGAAACTGTACCCTGTGTAACTTTTCAACATCAGTCTGTAAAAGACCTTTTTATCGTTGCATTCGTACAGCCTACTGAATCAACACCAGTAGGTCTTACATAATTGTCCTTCGGCGAGACTTATATGAAACCAGAATCACACTACTCAGATTAAATTAGTAACTTCTAGATGTCTGCTTAGATACGATAAAAGTCACAACAACGAGTGTGAGGAATGTCTAGATACTATAAGATTAGAATGCATTCAGTCTGGCTAAAGATCGATAGTCAGTTGTCGGAACACGAGTTTAGTTGAAAACTGGCAAGGAGCAGTGGTGTAGCGCTATATAAAGAAGAGAGAGTTTGTCAGTTGTTGGTTAATTTTATCAAATCCATCAATATCACAAACTGTGAGATGGTGACAAAGTTAATTAGAAGCCAGACAGATAGGACAAAGTGAATGGTCAAAGCGGTACTGTCTGACAGTTAACACACGGATTCGTTATCGTGGAATTGTGTGAAATATTCCAAATACAAACTTGAGAAAGTTGTGAATCCAAATGCACGGTAGCTGTAAACTTGTTCTCTGTAAATATTTTCCCCGTTTTACAATAAGGCTACTTATTTCGTTGGAAACTTGAGCACACTCCACGAATACTCGAAACCGCTGTTCCTCAGCACGGCGAGGGCACTGTATTACCCAGTTTTCTTGGTTGAGTAAAACGGAGCAAATGTTCGCATAGTTTTTTAAATACAAAAATGAGTCTCTGATTAGCAGAGCTGCTGTCGGAACACCGCAGTTAGTCCGGAAGCCATTTCGGCTAGTGAGTACTGGCAGATAGTGATAATATCTGGTATTCCTGGGAATGTGGAGCTCGCCTACTTGATTGAAAACATCACGCTTCACCTCAGCGTGTTTCACGTCAAAGATAGTGACACCTTTGGTTTACTGTGATTTATTATATATCTTTAGAAAATTATATGGTAAATGATAGAACTCATTTACTTTTATCCTTGAGCGCTTCATCGACACGGAATCAAAGTGGTTGTTTTAGCATTTGGCTATCTAAAAACAATCTAACTGTAACCTGATGTCACCACGAAAAATCCAACCGCATTTATCTCATGAGCTAACTGACATAAAATTGAACATAATTCACCACAACGCCACTTTAACAGCGAATCCTGACAGAACCGATTAAATTGATCGCATCAAATGGGCGGACGCGGTTGCTTTTCTGTATTTTTACTATATTCTACTGTATTTTTCCGTTTTTGCCGTATTTTGTCATACACCAAGTTAATACCAAGGTCATCGAGGTACACTCATTTGCACACCAATTTGGTTTTCTTGGGGGAACCAAATAAAGTACTCGTTTATGATTTTACTTGGTGTTTTAGGTGCATACACTGTATTGCCGTAGCGGTACATCGTAGAAGTGAAATGTGAGAAGGCTTGGTACAGCATTTTACCTCAAGATTGTCGCAAATAAGGGATTCATTAAGCTCTCCCATGAAAGCCAAAATGGTATTCTAATTAGTGTACTTTCGCCAATTTCGAGCAGTTTGGATTTAGTAGAACATCGGGTTCAGGGTTCCTCGTAAACTGCGCTTACCTGGTGAGCTCCAAGACGGACTGAATCGGTTTTGGGCTGTCAAACAGTTTTCAGCGACGGTATGAGTAGTGCGTTACGTTCGTTGCTGTATTCATTTTTGCATTTACTTAGTGCCACTGATGGCATAAAGACAGCGTTGGTGCAAATGTTGCCAAATTATATAACTCTGGCAAGTTGTCTGGGAGATCATGGGAGTGACAGCTTCAAGATATTAGCATTAGTAGGATCCACTGTAGTTGAATACTACTCTTGTAGAAATAGTACTAATTCAGTCAAGAACCAGAGAGTGTCTTATTCGATAAAGTGGATTTTACATCAAGATGAAACGTGTGATATGTTTTGGCTTGGCTACTGACTGATGCTGTGTTGTAAAATGCTTAAAGTTAGATAACATCACATTCCTATATTTTGTGTCACAACTTTCCAGAGACGTTGCCATGACAACATAATCCGGATTCTCAGTGAGGGAGGGGTGGGCTTACAATACATTCCTACGAGTATTTTCACCGCAATTGCGTTTGGTACAATCTGACTTGTTTGCTTAATTGTGATACAGCAAATGGAGCTCGTCACGGACAAAGGATTTGGTCTGATAACAGACACGGCTGAGCAAACATAAGAAGTCAAAATAGACCGATTGTCGACCTAACCAGTGTTGCATGATGTGGTTCGATAATTTCCAAACGCTAATTTTATCGTAGGTTTCAACAGCCTTCCATCAGCTGCAGGAAAGCAAGTAACTATGTCAAAACTGGGGCAAATGGCAAAAGGAGCCATTGTTTAGACGAAGGCCAATTACAGCAAAATGTGCAAATCTAGTACTAACTGATGTCCTAAACCAATAGGATATTAAACTGAACTATTTCCATCTCATCGGAGAAATCCAAACAGAAATCAAAAAGCACAATTGCTCTGTGTCTGTTTAGCAAACGTTTTATGCCAAATTCACATATGTTAGTGCTCTTCCGTGACGGAAAATTAATGTTCAAGCCATTAGCGTTGTGTCTGCTAACAGTCTTTTGAGGGTAGGCGAGAAAAATTGCTGAACCATAAACTGAACATGTCAATTTGTTGCGTGACTTGACTTCCCAGTTCCAGTCAGCTTAGTTGACTGTAGATTTTTGATGAGTTTCAGATCATTGTAGACACTGATTCCAGCCTCGAGGGATTTTGTAAACCGGTAGAGAAGCGCGTCATGAAATATGGCCACGAATACGTATGTTCTTATCTAAAGCTGTGGTCCGTAACTTGCGATTTTGGCTGAAAGAATGCAAATCAAAATATTGTGCCCTAATCACACAAAGCAGTCTACATTACTGGTCTGTGTTGCTGAGGGACAATGTCCAGATAATTACCCACGAGTAGCTTCCGTCCCAGATATCCCACGAATATACGACGGTTTTGTCTGTCCAACGTGATGGTAGGTGACCATTATGCAATCTGGCTGCTTTATTGATCCTTGATTTTGATAGTCTCGTCTTGCAATGGGTATGTGTTGGCAACAATTTCCCGAAGTAATTTCACAGACGGAGGCAAGTGCCGTTTATTATTCCGCTTTATTACGGTTGCAACTTTCGCTGCACGAATATAGTTGTGGAAAGATTCACCTTTTTTGTAATCACAGGTCATGGTAAAAATTTAAGGTAGTTGAAATCGGTCATGAGTCTTTATGTGACCTGATTCTGATTCCGTTGTCCTTCACGGGATCATGATGGGTTGAAATCCACCTTCTAATGACCCAGTGCACAAATTCCACAGATTAATGCCTTTCTCAAGGAATTTAACTCCAACAAAATGACCAAAGTAATGTTAGTCAAGAACTTGTTTTGTGCTTGAACATGTTTCACTGGCCTGCCAGGAAGCATACTGCGATTGGCGAAATTTCGCTGTTCTCCAAGGGTGGATTTCGGAAATGGTACAATATATGCGAAAAATCTCCACCAACTCACTTGTCTTGTACCACCACGTGCATCCAAGTGCACCATGACGTCACTTCCTTGCTTAATATTTCACCTACCGGACAATGCCAAGTCGTCTTGAAAAATTTATACCAGGTTACTTGTTGCAAGTAGTTCCTCAAATAAATATTCTTTAGTGTGTGAATATACCCATTGTATGGGTGTTCAAACATACGTAATCTTCTAAAAATAAGATTTTCAGGAAATGTGGAGTCTAGGGAGCACCAATTTTTTTTCTATTGTGAGTTGGCTTTTTGAAGAAAGAAACAATTGGTCTCATTAGACACCGCACACAAAAGATGATCCCATAAAAATATGTCAGCACGCAAGCGGGGTTCAGGATGGACCATCCCACGAAAGAGACACAGCTGATCGATTCTTTTGAATAGTATTCCCATATTGGAACAAATACACCATGTTCGTTACACTTTGTCCCCGTTGCTTTGCTACTGTACCCACAACTTACTACCCAAAAAGAGGCCAACCAACGAAATGGCACAAAAATCAATAAAAGTGCTATTTTCAAGCTTGCAATGTTATAAGCTTACAAAATCTTTTCCCTGTGATATCTGACTGCGGGCTGTCAAAATTTTGCATATCCTTTAGGCATAAAGCTCTTTGATACGCCACTTAAATCGTCATCTGATGTTAAAATGGCTTCCGTATATTTAAAATTGGGTTTACAACACTAAAGTTGTTCAGATGGTCAATAAAATTTGGGAAAATAGTCCCGTAAAAGCTTTTTTGTTACTCGAACCATTTTTCCTACCACGTTTGTCCCTTAACTTCTTTCTTTGAGTCTCTGGACCATCTTGCACAAGTGTTAATTACTCTTGCGCTCTGTCTCCGATGTTTAACCAGAACCTCAAATTTCTTATGGTTTGTATTGGTTCTTAGGACCGCGTTTGCTGTGTACATTTTTAGAAGGTGGAAATATTATTGAACATAGTTTTGTACACCATTTGAGAGATTGACTAGTCAATTTTGTTCGCAGAGAGAAGGAAGCAGTAAGAAGCGGTTCAATACAGGTTCTTACTAATAAGCCTTTGTGTTTCGAACAAAGGGTTCTCATTTATTTGTTAGGCTGTCTGTTGAGTGACTTAATTTCTTTATCAGTAAACCAGCCTTGTGTGCAGCTCGGTAATCATTCTCCATAAAGAAATTTCTTCATTTAAAAATCTGGCAAAATGCGCAGTCCTCGTGAAGAATTTGTCTGTTAGAGCACTCTGGAAGAATTTTCATTTCATCCTGGAAGCATTTTAAAATGTCATTATCCACCGACATAAGCCATAGCATTAGAAATGCGAACGACTGGGTACCCTCCTAAGGTGGCCTGGTTAAACGCCACCACTACCGTTTGTTTGTTCTAAAATCCTAAGAGCGAACCTATGGTTTTGGTAACCCGCTTGGAAACTCCTGCCCTAAATGGTAAGAAGCTTATGGAAGCAGATGCTTTTGTTAGGTTGCCCTCGGACAACGGTGACCAGGTGTTGAAAATATCCACCGACCAGTCTTGGACAGATAGATGCGTATGGCCACTAAGGTGACTGTCTTAGGCAAACACTTGCAAAAATGCAGATTATTAAGCTTGGTGTCCGTGACGATTACAAATTTTGTCCCCATTTAATCACACCGATGGATGTGCGTCTGCTTGTTCCATAAACTTCTACTCACATATTCTCAATCCAGAGCTTGTATTGATCATTCCAACGACATTTGTTTGAATATTGTTTGCGTATACCACTCACGCTACTTTTCTGTTATGCCCGGCTGGAGTTCTGACGCGTCTAGAGTCGGAAAACATAAACAGACAACTCCCTATTCTCACTCAGAGTTCCAACACTGGCGCCAGGAATGACAGAACTTACATAAGGAGCATTGTCGCGACAACGACCAAAGCCTTGTTGATTTTTTTAAAAAAGGCAGAAGTCTAGTGAACATGGTCAAGGAGTCCTTTATAGGAAGTGTTAACCACCAAACAATGGCCTGCAAACCGAGGTTATGTCTTTGGTCATTGAATTGTAACACCGAATTGAATCATTTTGTGCTGACAAAACCGACAGTTTAGCGTAAAGAAACCATCGTGATAAACATATGGTCAATGATTCCCTGCCATTGTCCAGTGAAGACGTAGTTGATACAATCTGCTCGGTTGGATATCGCCCTTAAACTATTATTTTGAAAATACTGGGGGAATAGAAGATCTTCCGGTTGATGGATAGTTTTTATAGTTTTTCAAGTCATCAACTTGTTGTTCTCTCCAATTTGAGCATGCCATGTAAACCCATATCATGATAATCCCAAGTGGTATAGATTACCACATTAAATGTTCCAAAGAAATCTTTCTCAGGCCAGCTCCGCCAACAACCTTATGCTGATTTTAGTTGTCGAACTGATGTAAACGATATTCTCGGTGGCGAAGCACCACTGAAATCTTAAAATGGTGGCCCTTTATTCCAACTGTAAATGTTTTAAATCCATGTAAGGCCTGTGTATGCTGATTTCAATTTTAACACATGCTTTGGGCATTCTGTATACTCACTACATTATATTTAGCTGTTCAATTACTATCCTTGTCAACTTAAAATTGGCCTTCATTTTTTCCTACGGTCCTTCTCTTTTCAAATGGGATGTATCATAAAAAATGGAACGCCTTTCGCCAGGGAAGGGTGGATGAACTGGAGCACAAAAGTTTAAAATTTTAATTAGTACTGCCACTCGAATTTATGAATCAAGACAAAGCCTCCTGTCTTTAACGATTTTAATTTCTCTAGGCGAAGCCAGAATTTTGTTGAGGAAACGAACTCGTATTTTGTGATAATGAAGGTAGTGTAAAAATTCGATTGGAGTGAACGAGAGATGCCATGAAGTCTTTCCGGTTCAATCTTCGTTAAATTACGAACTGTGCAGCTGTAGCACTTTTTCGGTGCCTAACTGCCATGCCACCCGAAGGGTGCACGAGGGCTGGGATACTGCCAGGTCGCGCAAGCCTAGACAGGGCAAGTCGAGAGGCAGAGATCGGGTTCGAACCACGGACCTCCCGGTCAGTAAATTCGCGCTCTAACCACTTAGGTCATCTCGCCCCGGGGATCATGAATGCACAATTATTATATAGTAAAAAGGAACCTACCTAATCCAGACCGCTTTTTTCACGAACGCTATCAGGAGACAGAAATTTACAGCAGGATGAGGGAAAGTGTGGCCAAAAATAAAGTCTTCCTAATTTTCTTAGAAAAATTGCGACGAAATCCAAGTATTCATCGAGTTTTGCAGTTGACCCCTCCCACCTTACATTTGGCGTGTCAGTCTATGCAAAGGTACCACAAGTTACCACGGTGGATTGAGGCTAACCGCATGTGATAATTGATATATTCCACTGCGCAAGAATGAAACATCACAGTTCTTCTATCTGCGCAATTATTACTCAGAGTGGGCTAACACCACACTGTTAATAGCAACTCTGCTTTTGCGCCTCATGAACAGTACCATTCTTTCCACTTCTTAAGCGCGGGACTGTCTCTGTCATATACACAAATCTTGCAAAGTACCAATAAAATAAAAAACAACAGATGTCAAAATAGCTCTAGAATATAACAATAAACAATAATCACAGGCAGTTCCCAACAGAAGCTTGTGTATGCTTACGCTACACTAGATGTGCCGAATAAAAGGAACCTAGAAATTCACGGTATAATTAGGACGATTTTTTATTTTACTTTTGCATGCGTTCTATGAAAAACAAGACAAAATAGAAAAATGATTTAGAAACAAATTCTGATGAATAGTACCTGATAAATTGTTAAGAGGTAAAAATGGCAAGTGCAGAAAAGCACGTTATACCCAAAAACGAGGATCGAAAGTCATACTCAGGACGTGCGAATATTCGGAGATGGTAAGATTTCTTAAATAAGGTCGATTGTTTTTGACAACTACACTCATTTGCATATCAATTCAGTTCTTAGGTAACAGTCAACCGAGGACATCGTTTATGATGTTCTTCAACTGAACGTGCAGGATGAAGAACGCCTCTTGTTTCTATTAGCACAATATTCGAGATATTGCGGTATATTTTCACAAGTCGAACATAATTTTAGAGAAATCTCGTGGAATTGATGAGCCTTGATCGTGGGCAATCAGCAGTGCTTTAAGTAGTTTCTTTTACGGAAAAACTAGCTGTTTTATCCTTTATTAATTTCTACAAAAAGTTCGAATGATAAAAGCAAAACCAATAAACATTGAACAGTAATCAAACATGAAGCACACAACTCTGAATACACTATTGACATAAAATGCTAAGACGGGAATTTCATTTTTATTTATATTAGCAAAAGTTTGGACCACTTTATGGGAAACTGCATGTGCAGTTTAAAGCTAAAGAAGTGACTTTATTCACTCATTTTTCAAAAACTAAGAAGGGAGCCTCAAATGTCAAACGAGACTTTCTCAAACATAACCTTCAGGCTCACGACAATAACACTAGACATTTTCATCCTTATAGGCAAACCCATTTTCAACGCAGCAGCATTTCCCTCTCGCCCTCCAGAATGATAACACTTTAATTCTAATGTCAATCATTCCTATAACGAATGGGAAAAAATAGGCGATATACCCTTCAGTATTAGAAGCCAGAAAGAGTGGGTCTAACCAGATGCTTATCTAGGCTATGGGTCTTCTTTTCTTTTCATTCACCACCCTCTTGCCTCAGTGTCAAACAGCCTAATCCGCCCTCGCCTTCCTCTAAAGCTAGCAAAATTGCTTTCACGATAGAGTACGCCAAAATACTGTTTCATACTTTGAGAAATGAAAACCTTTAAGGGCAGACACTTAACTACTTCTGTCGACAGTGTGGAAGCCACCTGACTGTGTAAGTATTCAGAAAGTGAGATGTTTTAAGACGTTCTTGTTTGTTTTGTCCTTTCAATGCGTCTAGATGTGTAAGTTTTCTATGGAGGAAAATGTCTGTAGCTCAGGTAGCGTAAATGGTTATCGGCTTGTTCGCTGAACTGAGCAATTTGATTGCAAACGTTTCATCACCAATCGAGGTGACATCATCAGTGCGTTATTGGGGAACGTAGTAGTCCGTAGCGGTGGGCTGGTGGTTGTGCACAACGACCAGATGTTTTAGTAATATCACATCGACAATTTGGGCTGAATTAGGGGACTAAAAGCGCAGGGTTCATATTTGGTTGGATCGTGAGTCAAGTTATTTTTTCGAACCTTATTTAATTAGCACGGATTTTGGTTCTTTTAGAAGCTCTTAAAAAGCTATGGGGTATTATATGTCTCGACCAATAAGGTGAAAGGTAAGGCCTAGTTCAGCTAGCAGGGTTATGGCTCTTGTCTTCCTTTTGGTTTACTGTACTTGTCCAGAAATCCCAGTCTGTAAGTTTTTAGGGGAATTTTCTCCGTAGTAGTCACATCTAGTCTTCCTGACCAGGGTGTGAGAAACCTTCAGAAAAGTAGAGGTTACCCTCCTTAGAAAGACACTTTGCAGACGTCTTCGAAGCGAGCCATAACATTGTCTACTTGAAATCACATCCTGGAATGGGATGATTTCAATTTGCTATTCTTTCACTGTAAACTATAAATGATTGCACTTATTATTCAGCAGTTGGCAAAATCCATGTATCTGATTACGACCTGAGTACATCTTAAAATGTATAACAGATTATGAGCTCCTTGTTAAAGTCTGCTCTAATGGTTCAGCAAATCGACCAGTTTTGACGATCTCAGATGGTTTCCGCATCCCCGCTTCAGACATCTGTCTATAAATTAGATAGTTAAGAAAATTCATGTATGTGCTGTTTATTGACATTATGGTTCAGCCGACATGCCTGTAAAATCTCCGCAACATTCCTAGTAAATCAATAACGTTGGCAGCATTTTTGACAAGAACACCAGTAAATTATGCATGAACATAAAACAAAGTCGTTGGTTTTTTCCGCAATGTTCCACTGACAGCCTCCACATCGCAAACAGTGCAGCGGTTTGGAAAAAATTACTACAAGTTGCTTCAGGAGCGGTTATCTCATATCGTGATTCAAACAAACATCGAGAGATGAATTACATCTTTCAACCAATTTTTCTTGCTGATTTTCAATTCACAATTGTCAAGAAAATTGCATTGATTTTCAAACGGGTCTAATCCACACATGCGGTTACCCGGTTTAGTTTGGTTCAGATGATCGCCCCAGTGACCTCTTCACTGGGTTGAAGCCAGATTCTATTTAGCGTCTGAATTAGCTACTGAAATCCTAAACATACCCGTGGATAGTAGTTTAGTAAAATTCTTCAATGATCTTAGCTCGAGATCTTTAACATTTGCTTTGTTTAACAAGTTTCTCTTGATAAGTGACGCCAAACTAAGCAGCAACAATGAGAAATAGACCGACAGTCTGCAGGTCTACCCCGATTAAGATGGCAGAGTGGAATAAAATGATTGATGTAATCTCCAGCATGGCTAGGTGTGATTCACAATCAAGTATAAGATGTTTCTACAGGGTCGGTCGATGGGAGGCCAGACGGAATTCACTTCTGTGGGTCGCTGTTGCGTTTTGGATTATTTTTTTATGAACCGGAGTTTACCGGATGGATTCACTAGTTGGGTTTACAGTCGAAAGCTGAATTTAGTTGGTTGTTGACAAAATTCAGACTTCAAAACAAAGAGCTCCTGTCGCATACTTCAGGATATTCTTCCCTCTTGAATGATTGTGGAATTTAGTCCAAAAGCTACTGGAATCTGGCAAAATAAGCTCCCAAGTAGAGGTGATGAGTTGGGCACCGCTAGTCTTTAAGTCCCCTCACTAATAATGCTACTATTGCGAGCTATGTATAGCCAAAACGGAAATTGATTCGAATTTTCTTAACTAAAGGTTGATATAGCGAAGCATATGAGCCGTAAATCCGTGAAAATTAACTTTACGTGCACTAAAATATTACTGGGTTTTTATCCTTAGTATGCAATACATTTAGGTGCTTTGGCGGTACTTGAAAGGTTCCATTCTAGCATCGCAGAATATAGAGATTCCAGGGCTCAGAATTGAATTCATAAAGAGCTGTATGATACAGCTCAATTACACTGCATGCTGGTTAGATGCGTCTTTAGAAGCGTTGTTCTATGCACCCCATGGTCACCTTTTTGGTCCAGATACTAGTGAATGGACAAGTTGTCATAGCTAATGTCCTTGTACTGAAGACATCACAAGAATAAATGACGTGTTAACTGTCCATTAGCCTCGATCGCCATAGTAAAATGCACTTTAGTGCACGTATTGTTCATTTGCATTTTAACTGAAGGGGTTCTTGTTGCTTTCATATCTTGGAGAAATGTTTTATCGACGTTGACTTCGGTAACGCATGCCTGGACACCTTCTATGATTATCGTTCGCCTGCTATAGTTTTGCAACATTTGATACAAACATGTTTCAACTGAATGCACATTTATCTTCTAGTATGTACGGAATCACTTTTGTATCGTTTTGAACGATATGAATATTTTATTGAAAAGATGAGAAACTCAGAGTAAAATAACAAATTTGGTGAAGGATAGCACTGGTCTTTTTGCGTGTGTGCAAGCAAGCCTTCTACCGAAAATATTTCCTGTCAGCTTCCAATTCCTTTTTAGTTTTATCAACCAAAGTGCGGTTAAAATATGTCTCCACAAGATATTTTCGACTGTTTTCTGGCAATTTCAAAAACATACATAACGCAGTTCCTGCACCGTGCTGAAAAGATTCTAACCCTCGCTGAATTTGTCCCTTCAGCCTCTCAATTAACGTCGTTTTTTAATCCCTAGTTCTACTTTGGACACTGATTTTAGTATAGGGTGCTACCACATGACTCTGATAATGACGTCTGACCAAAGACAGTGCTTGTCGTCAATGAAACGACAGTCCCTTGACATATTATTGTTGATTTGTGGGCAATCTTCCTCGAAGCTCAATTCGCGGAAACCCGTCAAGAACATCTTGATCAAACTTATTGGTGACAAATGTATCCGTGTCAGTATCCTAACCTGTGTGGGTAAGATATGAAACCTTCGGTGTTTCGACACTTGGTCTAACTGGGCATTTCGATACCATTCCTCCGAAACCTAATGAATTTGGGCGAATTGCTGGACATTCTGCCTGGGAGCCCTTAACCAACTAGTAAACATTAAAATAGTGGGCTAAACATGGAAGATACAGGAAAGACGTATCATATTCTGTCTGTTTTAGTTGATCTTGTATCCCATAAGCTTTCACAGCTGAGTTTTGGAACATTCAGTTATATATTCAGGGGATGTCCGTCCGGATACCCTTCGAAATTCTTGGCGTGAACACTATCGGTTATTCCACAAAGGAATGGAACATATATTCAGTGCTGTCGAGCTCTTCAGCACAATGCGTGTGTCTTGTAGAATGATAACTGCAGTTGAACAGTCCAATTTATTACCAAGCACATTTAAACCCCACACAGATCTACGCCTTCTAAGTGACGATGAATGCGGAGTTACCTGCAGAGGCTTCTAGTATTGTTCATGGTGTCCAGAATCACCGAGGACAACGCAAAGCAGGTTTCTCGTTTGTTACAGTACATCTAGTAGACCTAATCCTAAAAGCTTCAGAATGTCTTGCCAACTCGAAACTGCTTAGAGAAGGAAACTGTCAATATATGTTTCAGATGGTGCGGTGGGCAGGGTACGAACTTAATACCGGAAGATCCCTAGTTAGAATCCACTGGCTGCATCCTGATTGTTTTTATCTAGGCGCAAATAACTCGACATTGTCTCAACACTTTAATTCATCCGTATGGTATGGCAACTGTGCACCCAATGGGTGTTCCATTAGAATGATGTCCTTATTACTATACCTTTTTAAAAATTTTGATTGCCGGGAGCTCTATTTTCATGGACACACGAGAAATAGTGTTTTAGTACGAGCTTTTCGTTTGGAATGGATCAAAGCAGGAGACAATCATGGTTTTCGACAAATCTATCGGAGCTTGCTGAACCACATTTGGATTGTACCAGCTTTTAGTGCGCGGGTCTTTCACCCTTTATTTACTTGATCAGCGTGCACATCAGAACTTAAGACGGACATCCTGAATATACGAATGCGCTAGTTCGTCACTGTATGATTAGGCTCAGTTAGTTGTTTGCAACCCTCCCAGACTGAACATGGTCTATATCCATCTTTTGAAAAAACGCACATTCATTAACCAAAACAATGAATTTATTTAGTTTGTGGCCTTGTTAAAACATTAAAGTGACCATGTTCCGCCACCAGTAAGAGTGTAACATACTTTGTATGTACTAGAACATCCTCAGTCAAATCCGCTTGCGTACGGCGCACACCCACATTTAACAAATGAACCTAGAGAAAGGCCTGTTTACTTAGAATATAGAATTTTGTGGATTAACTACTAACTGGTTGTATAGCGTTAACGCCGCCTTCAGAGAAATATTGTGCATGGTTTGACTCTGGATTGAGATCGTATCCACCAAACTTTCAGCGCAGAATTTCTCTTTACTGCCTCTTTACTGGTAATTCTTCGTTTTTCAAAAGTCAAAAGTATGAAGCCTGCTTCATTTGTTACTCAAATGGGTGAGCTACAGCAACCAATTATGATGGGTCACAACTAGTAGGCTAACGAAAGGAACAGAAAGACAGTCAAAGTATACAGCATGCTTCTCATTGATTTCTTCGTGCTTGGACCGGATTGTAAACAACAAATCTAGTCTTATTTGCTATGTATGTCATTCTGTCACGGGTTTTTTTTCAAAACCACAGATACTGTGGTCTAAGACAACGGCCAAATGATTAAAAGTCGGGTAATTCCACTACATTTGTCACATGGGGCATAAATTTGTTTCTATAAGCAGCGATGAGCGCCCTCTTTTTCACATTCTCTTCTAATCCACAAAACTCAAACTTCGTCGAGTTAGGATCTTCATGACGGCACTTAAATTTTGATTCGCTCTCCTCTCTGCATATGTTCATCCACATACATCGCATGTGTGACCGCCCTCTGGAAATTGCGGGTGGTTGCCTGAAACCCAGAAACCGAACGGAACCGTGTTGCCAGATAAAATAACCAGATAAGATAACATTTAACATGAGTGTCATATTAGTTCAGACACGACCCAGTCGACAATATGGGTTCAAGACCCTTCCGCTGATCTGAAGTCTAGCGGAACAAATGGGACTAAATCCGCTGTATATTAGTCGATTTTTTTGAGCGTTGACAAAAAAAACATAATTTCATCAAACATCGTACTGTTAGCGTACGCACAGAAGGCATATATATCAGATAGCGCGCGCATTAAAGAATCAATTGAAAAAGCTTACTAACACAGAGAAACCAAAGCAGTATATCAATGATCACAGAATCCACGCTGACAGTAACACAACAATCGGGCAGATATTTCCACCCTAACAAAACGATGGAGGACGGGAACTTCAAGGAGAATTATCTGTAGTACCTCAAAATAAACACCATTCACTACTTCTATTCCTGACTTTTGTTGTTGACTTGCTTTGACAAAATTTGGCGTTTTACATCTCCTTGAGTGTGACGACGTAGTTGCACACAATCCAGTTCCAGTCCACCAAATTACTTGAATAAGGCTCGTTGATATGATGTCGTTTCGTTACTGATCATGAATTTCACTCTTTAGGTTAAGTTAGCACTTAGTTCATTGGTTGTCAATGTGCATTACATCCAGTGCTTGTTTCCTTCTCGCATTAACTTGTCACTTTCCCCTTCAAGTTAGATGACCGACGAAGTATCCGAGACGATCAGATAAAAAACCAGTAATACTTTTGTTATTTTATCAAGACTTGAAGTAGCAACCCAAAAACGATCGAACCTCATTTGGACGGGACAATTTTTTTAATTTTTCGCCAGCGTCGTTTACCTGAAAACTTGTGATGGTTGCCCACCTAGTTCCGAAAGCCGGAGGGAGCCCGCACAAAGCAATCTTAATTGGGCATTGGCTGGTAACTTTACTTCCCCTAAGTCTTTGGCCGATGTAAAAAAAAGTCTGCCTTACAGCGATGTTTGCTTTAATGTGGCCACTTCATAAATGATCGCTTCCACTAACTTAAGAAAAACATTTTCAACCAAGGCACTAATTTCCCAATTTCCCTACTCATAAGTGGGGCTATCAAATAACAGGACAAAAAAGTACATTATCCATGAACGGCTAGAAATGATGCTTCAGTTATTAATACTGTATTACTTGTATGGAACAGCCAGGTTTTCTTCCAGCATACTAGGTTAAGCCTTGTCGCAAGAGTAACTGTTGTCAAACCGAAAATTATTCAGATGCAGATTTGCCGAGAATGCCTCTTACACTATGCATAGCAGACCTACTGGATGATACAACTCACAGTAAGATGAACACGGTGTTAGACCTGACCAGAAGCTATCACTTAGCGTAAAAACTGGCACAGTTTGTAGAACTACATTCCGATTCCCATTACTCTGAATGAATAAACCATCGAGTCCTACAGTCAACTCATCGACTGGATACCTTCTAATTATCCACCAGCTCGTTATGATGTAGGTGGGATAATTTTGCACTGAGTAGAAACACTACAGCCGAAGATCCATGCATAGTTTTAAGGCTTTCAACCTGCTATTTTGAGCCTGTCAGCGTGGGATGGTCAGCATGCGTAAGCGGGGTGTGTAGCGCTGAAGTAGAGTAACCTAGTTGCATGCACACGACTAAAGTAGAACATCGCACCAAATGCCCTAAACGATCGGTCTTGTGTCTAGCAATATTGATACAATCCTGAAAACGTACTCTTGTAAACAACAGGTGGTGATTAGACAGAAAAACGTAAACATTGGAGATGTTAGCGATTTACAGACGTCAAATGGTTCGTCGTTAGACGAAAAAAACCTATAACATTTACCACTATGTCAACCTTATTAATAAACTGGGACCTAGATATCTTTACCCTACGGGGAGTCCACTTGCCAAAACCATCTGCTATAAGTAGTTGCTTCTTGTCTAGAGGAATGAGCATAGTACGTCGCACGAATATCCAGTTAGATGCAAACCCTTAGGCATCCCGTTAGGAGTTGAATATTCTACCCTTTACCTATATGTATCCTTAGGATTTGCTTCCGAATTTCGCCGCTATCCTCTAACTGATCGACGAACTCTGCAATAACTGGTACCCTGTTTGTGTTACATGCCAAAATCAGTAAGTTGTCCATGTAGCTATTCATTTTTTTAAATGTGAACGAGGAAGTAGGAGATAGAAAAGCCACAAATTGATTGTGGGATGCAACAGTTTCCATCGACGAGAACCTTCCCACAATCTTTCCGCGCTATACGTGAGCCTCATTAACTCCTTGCCTAGTTCGTGTCGAAGATAATGGTAGTTAATTTTTTAAGCATGTAATCTAATGTGTAGAACGCTACCTTTTCATCTCTCAAGGTCATATACATGACTCAGGCCTGAGGTATGTGAGGACCATGCTGTAGCCTTTTTGGTTCAGTGCGAAAATGCACCGTCATTACACTGGAAAATCTTCCTCGGCAAATGATCCTTTTGTCAGCGGCTTGACAAAAGGATTACGTTCCCAATTCCTGATCTATAAAGCAGCTAATGGTACCAACTGACCTGACAGATTAGCGCAGTATGCAAAGATTTTTCCTCTGTTTATAGGTGAGAATCCCAGTTATGTAGAAATGTGCTGAGCAAACTGTAGTACTTTACCTATTCGTGCACATCAGGCCAATGACAAAAGCAACCAGCGGTTTTACGGAAGTGGAAAGTCACGCGTCAGCAAAGAGAAAAAAGTTTTCATTTTATTGGCAACATTAAGCGCTAAATTACATGTGTAGCTAGCGGACGGAACATCCTCATCGGCTTTTTGTGAGTAATACGACCAGCATCATCGTAGCTAATTTCATTCTTCAAAACTAATGCTTCACTTCCGTACAGCCATTATTTAGTTGTAAGTCTTACTGTGAAAAGAAGAATAAAAGCGGATGGGAAGGAACTTATTGCTAGTCTGTCAGTCAAAGCTATCTATATTTCTTCACTCAGGTAATCCCGATAAAAGATGATAACAGAAGCTTTAACGACATGAACTAGCAGCTATATCTTGCCACGTTTCGGCTATACATAGGAGAGGACCCATCGTGGAGTTAGATCGCCACGAAAGCACCCAGCATTTTCGCAATCTCTTTCATGCTCCTGTATCAGGGCAGAGGGCGGCGAGCTCCCCGCTTGCGTGTTTTTTTTAGTCGAGCACTCAAAACATCACCCTTATGGGCAAAACGATGATTTGACATTCACCGCGCATAAAGCTTTTGGTGCGCTTTGGAAATCCAGGATCAGTTATGTACGCGGCGCAGTCCTAAAACCTGAGATTTCGCATCGCATTATTGTTTGTTGCGGAATGCTAGTACATCGCCGTTTTTAGAGGACAGGTCTACATATATGCTCCAATCCATATTCTGAAAGCCCAAGAGACTGTGCTGGTCAGACCTCTAACTGATGACTAACCTCCATGGGTGTAGCATGGACACCGCCCAGTGTAGCTGGACGGAATACGTAGACATACTAACCGTCACTCCGAGGTAAGGTTCGGGCCCTTCGTGATAGATATGAATGACACAGACAAATCGATACAGAATTTCTATCTCGTAGTTTTGTTTGGTTACAATCGTTTTGAATATATAGCTAATCAGCTTATAATAAGAATATTACATGTTTGTCTCCCGCTATCAGGAGTAGGATGACCCCAACCTAAATATTCATTGACGTTCATCATCTGGTCAGTCTATTTGTGTCCGGTAAATGTAGCACTCTCGTTCCATTTAATACGCCTAACTTTCTGCGTCGTTTAATGAATGCTGTCAATTGTCAGATCAGTAGAAGGAGCATCGTAAGCAACATTACTATTATTATTATCGTTGCTGTCGTCATCATCGTCATCATCATCTAGGGAAAATATCATCAGAGTTAACACTGAGGCTCCACTGCATTACAACCAGGAAATGGTGGGTGAGGGAGGGATCTGGTACCGACCCCTCGCAGGCTATCTGACGTGCCCTCAAGAGCTCTGTCAGAATCTGGAAAGAAACTGTCAGCAAGAACTCCACTGACATCAACCAACCGCCGCATTTTGCAATGCCCAAGATAATCACTGATGAATTGCATCAACAGCGCCCAAACTCTTTGTAACCCCTTTTAAGTCCTTCTTTCACGTCGTGCGTTGTTTATTTCACAGTTTGCGATACTGACATGCAGAATCGTTAGAATTTAGAGCTGTTGTAAACATCTCTTCCTCTCAACTATTTCGAACTAGGATTGGAGATACTAAGGTTGCTAAAACGATCAACTTTCCTACCACTGTCATAAGGTGATACCTTTTATACTCTTCAAAATGACGAACTGATATGGGTTATTCTGCTACCAAACAACAGACGAATACTTTTCATGTGTGAAGGAAGACTTTGTTCCCCATGGACTGACATCTTCCATGCGAGATAACAATGACGAAATTGCCAAATACTTATGATATCATAGTGTTTTTCAAGGTTTCACTATTTCACCTAAATTTATCTCCGTGGATTCGCTAACATATCCTGATTTCTTGTTTGTCCAGCGCACACAGATTTGTTGGACTTTGACATCAGCAGTCGGTCAAAGTTTGAGAAGAAAATGACCTCAAAAATAGAAGAATTCGAGACACAGGCTGAGGAAAAGCCTCAAGAGAATGGAATGGTTGAAGAACAATATGTGACAATTGCTCCCTCACCGCTACCGCGCATGAAGCAATACATGGCGAAGAAGATTCATAAACAGTCGACGGTAATCTCTCGGTCGCTGAAACTAGATCACAGGCCGGATCGAGCACTAGATAGTTTCCAAATAATTGGAGCGCTAGAAAGTTTGTTTATTGGAGTTTACAATACCAGCATTGCCAGGCGATCATTGGATCCGTCAGCTCAACAACGAATGTGCACAATCCCACCGCTCTCCTATTTCGAAACAGTATACAGTGACCCTTTAACGAAACCCAAAGCAGCAGAATCGACAGACGTAAAAGGGCCATATGTCAGGGGCCGGTCCAATGAGTCAGGATCACCCTCAAGTGCTGAGGAATCTGATGTTTTATTGAACGAAGCTGGCCCATACGACGTGAGTTCCATCGTTCACATGTACTTTAGTTGAGTCGAACGTCTGGATAATCCGTTGGCACTTTTACGCCCGCAGAAATAACTTGTAGACTTATCCATCATGTTCATTTCAACGAATTTTTGTAGCCTTAAAGATGTGAAGCTGAACTGTTTATATTGTCCGTCGAAAGGAAACCTTCCAGTAGTTTTCAGGATATCCAGGTCTGAATATTTCACTGAGAGTAATCTTAATTTTAGTTTTAAGGTAAAGAAGCATTTTCTTGATTTGATCTCTAAAGTCTTGTCAGCGTAAACCATTCCTACTTGTTTCGACCTGGAATTTCATCAATAATTGCCTCAGCAGACCTGTGCCATGTGGGTGCATTCAGATGAAGTTCCTCGAATTTTCCAACACGTGGTTGGATTGCACAATCTACTGTTTCCGAAGAACAAATTCAATCCGCAACGCTCCACGTTTCCTCCTGTTACCAGAAACTCTGAACAGATTTGGGCTGTTCGACAAAGAAACCCAAGTAATACAGTAGACTGCGACCGACGAACAATTTATTCATACAGGATCCGCAACAAGGCCCCTCAGGCAATTTTGCTTACGCCCGAGTAGTTAAGATATACCAGAAAAGTCACATACCGCAACAGTTATATGATTGAAAAACTGAACACAGCTTTAATCAAAGTGTTATACTGCCGTCAGTTCATACACATCATGGAACATAGGTTTTCAAAAGACAGTGTCACCACCTGAACTGATGAAATTCCGGTTACACAAATACGGTTAGCCTTTGGGATATCCAACTGTTGCGCCTCAGAACTCCTATTGCAGTGTCCCGGAATAACTAGTACAAATATGTCCTGGTTGACTGTTGGACGTCCCATATCGTGTTACACAGTTTTACTGAAAGTGTCCAATAGACAGCTTCTTAGAACTATAAACTTGAGTGGGCCTCCACTGGAAACTGTTGTCCGAAACGTGGTTTGTCCTTTTAGTGCGATTGTGGGCAGGTTGTACCACAATCTGTTCCATGAATTTATAAACTTTGCTCTGTTACTTATACTACTACCTAACCAAACGACGATTACACCCTGGTAGACATGTTAGTTGCTGGACCTGTCAACTTTGTTGAAAATGCCTGGTCACCAATAGTTGTGACGTCATCAGTGCGTTGTTGCAAAGGTTGGTGGCTTTGCGTTGAGTAATGGTGTGCGTGAGTTTATATAGTTGCTTCTAAAATGCGTGACCTTCAATTGTGATCGATTGTTATGAGGACTACCCTTATTGATCGGACTTTTCAATTGTGTTCAAACTGTCAGTCCTTGGTGCAACGAGCACAGCATCAAAAATAACAGAAAAAGATTATGTGCATGGATTAGCGAACGATTCAGTTCGCTATCCCTTCTTCGTATAGTTGCATAGCCCAGGATTAGTTCTACATGTCGGTTGTTTGGGTTCATTGCCGAGTGGCTCGCTTTCCTTGTGTGCTTGGTTCATCCACACGCCGCAATCTTTGTGCCTTTGGCACTTACCTGCTGACCACAAATGAAGATCAACGAGGACAGGTGATGCCTTCGTGTTTGCTAATTCGTGTGTTTAGTCTCATGCGGGCCCCCTCCCCCAATGCTGTGCTTGTTACTTCAAGGTCAGTCAGTTAGAACACCAGTAAAAAGTCTATCCAATAAGAGTACTCATCATGACAACCAATCACAATCAAAAGTCAACCGCATCAGAAGTGAGTATACAAACTCGCGCGCGCCGCTACTCAATGCACAATCACCAACGCATAGCTCCGCTCCTCTTCATAGTGATGTGCATTCACAACACAAATGTCAAGCTCGGTTAAAAACTTGACCACTGACCGGACAATATGAGCTTGAAAAATTCTGTTTTGTTTGAAACCGATACGTTCATGATCGTGGAAGGATGTCAAGAATTCTTTCTAGAGAAAGCAACATAATTTTGGATCACCCTCTGCATACATTTATTCAAATTCAACATTACCTGAGTACACATATGACGTCATTGTTAGTTGCCCAGTTTCTACACAGCGAAGACCTAGATATTCAAAAAGTACATCAACCAAATGCTCCTTGGGCTTGAGTTGAAAACAATATAAAAAAAATGATAATATGATTTGATCTGAAAATCTGAACGGAGATTCCTTAATGCAGGTGAAGCCAGTCTGTGTTGAAAAGCCGAGAAGGATAGTACAGCTCTTCCATTCTTATTGAAAATCATCAGCAGCGAGCATCTCACGAAACTCAATGGAGTTTCAAAACCCCAACCTTTCAGCTAGTAGTTGAGGAAAAACCGTCCTGAGAAGAGCAGCTGCTCAGGCATGTGATTTACTCTTGAACGCACCCTCCTCGGATGGAGGGTGAAGCATTCTTCTTTCTGAGCAACTTACGTTGCTAATGTGAGCATATTTTGGATATTCCGTTAAGGATGAAACTTTTTGCAGCGCTTCTCAGCTCTTCATGCAGATGACGTTTGCAGGGAGAAATCTTTATTGCAATTTCATTCTCCTTATACTGTTGGAAAACCACAAGTAGCTCAGAAGGAAGAAACACTTACATAACGAATGAGGAATCCGTGAGTGACGAATGACTGGCGCCATATTCTGTCTGGGTGCGGGTCATTAACACCGCTGACCATCCGCTGCTAGCCGAACGGTTAGGTGCTCGAACTAATAACCAGACTCCCGGACTTTCGTGAGATACGCAATGGGGACGATTCTCAGTGAGAATGAACCAGGTGTACAGTTCCCCTAGGCCTGGCCTTAAACTTTGACATCAAAACGGGTCAACTGTAATCCTTAGTAGGACCTCAGTAGATCCACATAGCTGAGACTTGATAAGACCAAACGTTGCGCTACCCATTACACTCATAGCTCCATCTCAACACATAATGTCGTTTGAGCAACAAAGCCGCACAGTATTTATGGTGTCCAGTTTGGCGCACTAGGACAACCAAATGCACTAATCAAGATAATATCTGTATTACTCAAACCCCTAATAGCAGTGAGCTAGAAATCGATTTCAACTACCTTTGGCTGCCAAGTCAGTGATCTGGACTTCGATTAACAACGTCATATAAACGCCTAATCACATTCGTCCAACATAGCACTCTTTACATTGACGCTTACCATTGACATTTGTCCTCTGGGCACTTCTTCATTACGAATAGGGACAATGTTTCAGGGGAATAAGATCAGCTTTATTAGTTTGATCTCAACTTGGTGATTTTCCTCCAATCAACTAACTTTTGACCATGTCAGAAATGGTACTTCGCATTTCAGCACTCGTATTACAGTAAACGGTATTATGGTAAATGGTACAAGTGCCTCAATAATAGCATTATTGCCAGAGGACTTCGTTTCCACGTCTGAGGAACCAAGAATGCTGAACGTTTCAAGGTGCACAGGTGTTCAACTGAATGAATTAAGATGTTCACTTTGGCAATCCGGTCAAAGAGTTCATTTGGCTAATTTAGGCAATTACCCAGTGAATTTTCAGCAAACAGCACAGCTTTTTTTTTTGTAGATACACCTCATGCACAACACGAGCAACATATTTCATATGGGGCTAATAATTTCCAGCCACAGAGCTGAGCAACCCAGCTGTGTTTGAAATTTGTGCAATGATTTATGTTCTTATGAGATGGTTTAGCTAAATTAGACATTTGCATGAGTGCGCATGCACGCTGTCCCAAGTGGTATTAGAGTTCTTTCGTAGAATCTAAAGTGCTCTACATCTCTCAGGCCACTGTAGCCTAACCGCTAACCACCAGGAGGCTTTTATCTGGACGGTTCGCGATTCCTGTCAGTCCATCTTATGAATCTTATTCAGATGCTCCATAAAAGTCCTGACGCAGCATATCATGGAAACGCACAAAGCCATACTCATCACTGCTAAAAATGAATTCATTCAAATCTAGCAATACCAAAAGTCGGAACCTGACTGTGCTCACAATAACGCCCAACGGCACTGTTTGGTTCAAACCGTGACAACTAATCACATTAAAAATGACGAAAAATGTGATACCTCAGATTGACATAATTTACTATTCATCAGTTGCTGAAAATTCCTCGGTGGCCTACGACTGGTTTCGCACTTTGTAGGGCTCATCAGGTGGGCGCAGAGCGCAACTACCGGGTTCCCATCAATCTTTTGTTTTACTTGAACCCAAATTGCACGAATTTCGACCTATACAACATCTGAAAACCAATTTGGTTTTGCGGAAAACTCACCTGGAACCCAACTAAATCTCTCGTTCATGCTGTTTTTTAAGCGACTGAATGTGCTGTATATCAAGACTCAACTCACTCGGAATGTTATTGGCTCCAAGAGACTGTTTACTCTTGTGGAAAGACCTAATGAACGAGCTTTCAACTTTCTGTCAACTAGCAGACTGAAAAGGGCTGTTTTTGTTAGACTTTCCAGCTAACACTAATCACAATAAGAGAAGCAAAAAACGCTGTTAAACCAACGTGTAGTTTCAGTCAGAATGAAAATACTCCTTTGTCCAAAGGAAACAGATTACAAATGCTCCAAACTGACGGTGAATTTCAAGCAGGTTAAACATGCGAAAGAGTCGAAATGTGATCGTTAAATTACTACGCCGACGATATATAGGACAGTGATAGAGCACCCTCGATCCGTTCGATTCCGGCCGATGTACGACCACCATCGATCCAGTAGGAATTTAGACTTGTAACAAGTGGAACGATCCGAAACAGCTCAGGACGACCATGTGTTTATAGGCTCAGCTGTGTCAGTTAAAACGACATTCAATAATACGCCTGCCAGTGATGACTCTATTCAGAACTTTCGTACTCAGCTCACTGCTAAAAGTTTGAATAAACACAACCAGAACTTAGAAATCACTTTTCAGATTGAGAGAAACAAAGGGGACCCCGTGCCCAAGGAAGTAACGAAAACCGAAACACTTATTGGAAAGGGAAAGATATTCAACCCTGTGCAATTAGAAGAAGCTCACTTTTCAGAGTAGCAACCAAGCTGTGCTCAAGTCATCCAAATAGGTGCATACGAGATCAAAAGCTATCCCACACTGTTATAACAAGTTTCCAATTCTATGTGGACATATGGAGATCTGTAGGTATTTCAAGAGACTCAGGGAAACTCAAATGAGTTTGACAAGATTTGACTAAGTTTGAGAAAATCCTTGAAGAATTCATCAACAGTGTACCGCATCTCACAGTTTAATTTGGTGTTTTGTAAGCGGCACATCATTTTTAGCCTAAGTTTACTGACCAGCGTCTTTGTACGCCTTGTCTAGCCCGTGTGACCCTAATTTCTTTGTTCTTTCCCAAGACTTACCGAGGCGAGCGAAGAATGGGTATTATAATTCTAATTGAAGGGGCATCGTACTGTTTTCAAAATATGACGGCATTAAATTTGCCGCGACTATTTTGTGGACTCGCCAGAATAATAACTGCTCCAGGATAGGATGATGACACTTCATACCAGAGTGACACGAACGTGGATCTACAAACTAATCAAAAACTTTCCAGCGGGTTTCAGTTGTCCACGGCGCTGTGACTGAGACTGACAGGCGGGTCAGTCGGTGGACACAATCAGAATAATTACGGGGTCGAGTTTCAGGTCACTGGGTCAGCCGTTCACAAGCTAAGGTGTGAACATGTTCCAGATCCGATAACCTAGGTGCGTGTAGCGTGCGCTGGTGGAGTAGTGATGTCACATTCAGACCACATGTCAGATATCTAGGATTCAAACCCCGACACGGCCAGGGATATGCACTGCTGACGAACACTGATAGGGGCGATTCTCGAGTGAAGTGCTGTTCGATGTGGACCCACTAGGATAATAACTACACCTGGACAGGAGGACTTGTTTTAAACGTGAATGATGCGGACGTGGATAATTTAAACAGGCCTCCTCTTGAGAGGAGGAAACGGGCCTAGTACAACGTCGTCAACACAATTGAGGATAGTCCAAAACGTTGCTAACAGGACTTGGTTGGTTGAAGACACCAAATCAAACAGTAACTGAATGGAACCCGTGAGAACACAGTTTTTTAGGAACTGATGAAATCTGGCCATTAAATACAGTGAGCATGACCGTGAAGATGTGTTGTTAGTAATCTAAAAAACCGAGTGGGTTGAAACAAGCCCATAAAAACTAGCTTGTTCATCAGAACTAGCCGGAACCGGCAAATGTTTAGAGTTCCGTTAGTCCTGGAAGCAGTGCAGTAGTAGTAGGCAATAGCTTTTCCGTGAAAAATACTAGATCGACAGACAAAATGCGACAGACAATTCATTCTACGCGGTTTATTATTCGCATAGAATACAAGGAATTCTGTATGCCCATTGCGTGCATACAATCAGAAATTTTCCGCACGGCCGCTGCTTGTTCCATGCAAACCGACTAAACAAACAATTGACATATTTTGAACAACCCACATAGTTACTCAAAGTCCCCGGTCGCTCAAATCTGCTCGGCATCGTTTTACTCTGGAAGTAGCTTGAAAACCTCTTCAGAAGTTCTGGTAAAACAGTCAACCAAGTAACTCAATGGAGTTACTTCTGGGACAGTGGTCAGCTGCCCGTTTCAGATACGTCACTTTCCACCCCCAGCCTAATTTGAATCTCAGTTTTCATTTGGCATTTCTGTAAACGAAGCTTCTAAACCTTCGTGCGTAATTTACTAGGCACCCTGCACCCCGGTTAGTTATTTCCAGTGCAACTTTCCTCAACAGTTTGCACAGCTTCACAGCTGCTTGCATCTTCTCGAAGGCAAAAAAAAATTTGGGTCAGTGCGCTACGTTAGTTATGCTTCTTGAGTTTACACAGGGAGAAAATCTGTCTCCTGGACTGTGGTTCGTTGAATTTTTGAACAACTTCTTTGTATGATTCTTTGCAGTGACTTTGTAGAGTTGATTATTTGCCCAATAGTTCAAAGTGGCCGGAAAAATAATTAGTATGAACAGAAATCTTCGGTGACAAATCACTTTGGTCGATCATTAGGACGGTGGAATAAAATTTCACGGGCGAAATTTTTTCAAAATAATGAAACTTCTATATGAGGAAAAAGTTCGTCAATCAAAATGCCTCGACTTTTGAAAGGATAAAACCTGATATACTGTGGTATATGTTTTCAAACCCATGTATTTTCTTACAGTAAGATCAAGTTTGGAGATTCCCGCTCTCTTGTCATCTTCTACATGGTAGGACCAAGTAAGATGTCTGTCTGATCGTTCTTTTCAAGTTGGCCTGTAAATATGAGTGGATTCTATGCGTGCCACACTGTAGCAATTTTACCTGGTTTACTTGAAGGGTTGAATTATTTGTATAAGGATTTTTCGCCGCATCTCCACTACACATCCGGCAAAATACCACACAAACATACACCGTTGCAATACATTGCAAAATATATTCCGGTCCTCAGGAGACAAACGGGATACAAACAAAAGATCTTAAATGAAATGTTGGAATAAATTTTGCCCTTCCGGATTTCCAAGTGTAATGGGGGGGAGTGCTGGAATAATTAATTACTCCAGATGGTTGAAAACAACTGGATGCGAGGTGGCTTTGGACAAATGCCACTTTCCCTTGCTGTTGTCGGAGTGCCGATGGCTCAACTTAGGAAACGCATGGTCTCACGCAGTTAGTGCGGTGAAACCTTGAAGATAGTTGCCGAACATTATTACATTGGCATTAGAAGCTCAAAATTTTACACAAAAAACCGTGACAGATGGCATTTACTTTCGAGGCTGCTACCGGAGAACAAAATGCGGTACCATCTGTTTTCTGTTTTTTAGTTCACAAATGTAGTGAATAAGGTGCACAGTTTTTCTCACTCCCTCTCATGACAGGACGATTGTCAGTAGAGGACAGCTTCACCCCTACTATCGAGAAAATTTAAGCAGAGCGAATAAGTACCTGACTGACGGATCGGAACAAAAGAGTAGTAATACCGGCCAGCTTCTTGATGGGTGCCTTCTTTGTAAGGTGTCTAGTAAATGCTAAGATGAGATCAAAGCGATAGTTGGGAAAAATCAACTGACGAATGACTACTGTGGTCACCGCCCTTTAGTTAATCCAGTTATTTCCAAGAGATATATTCGGTCCCGCAGAAGAACGTGGTGCCTTTTCTAGTGTTGAGACACCAGCCCCTTCCGTTAACTTGACCTAAATATTACAAACTCGGACTATATGGCTGCATACCGAGTACGGTTGGTAAGTAGCCAGTGGTATAAGGTTGTTAGACTAGACCAAATAACTCGCCAAGTTCACCACATCGGTGTGGGACCAGAAACATCTGAAAAATGAAAGTATATTGGTTCCAGATTAAACGTACGACTCCCTGGTTTCACGATTAGTGGTTGAAACTCTCTCGAGAGTTCAAATAACTTCTTTGTGGCCATTCGAACTACGGTACTGTCACATAAAACTTTCGAAGAATGAGAGATTTGCAATACAATTCATGTTTTGTTGGATATTGGATGCGAAAGAAATCAAGTTACTTGTGGGTGGGTACGTTCTTAAGCTTTCCTCCGTCTTTTTTGCTACTTCAGAAAGACCATTCGGCTAGAAGCACCATTAAATAATAGTGTTATTCAAGGCTTATAAGCTTTACTGAATTCTTCGCTAACAGTTGCTGAGTTGGGCTACACCCCTCCTAAACTCTGTGGACTCCCTCCTGTAGTAGAACGAGCAGTCTTCACTGGTGTGACGGGTTTCAGCTAACAGGAATCAAATGTGTATATAGTGCGAAATTTTGACGTCTCAATAGCGTGTGCTGTAATTTTGCCATATGTGTGCACGTTTCATATATGCTTTGGTAATATTGATCCAACTTTTTAACCGACCAACCGGGCGGCAACATCAGACAGGCTACCCAACTTATTCTCCTATCTTGATATTTTGGAACTATAAGACATGACAGAAGCAATGTAGTTGTTGCTATTGGTAAAGCGCAGACATCGTTTGAATGTTGGATTTGTACTATCGAATTTCCTTTTTTGGAATTCGCCCAACAGATATATCCAAGGCAACGACTTTGGAAACTCCAAGTTTCCCAATACCTGCAATCTAGATCAGTCAGGTTGAACATCTTACAGTAGGACTAGGCGTGTGACTTCCATGAGTTTTTGCCCCAGTACGCTTTTCGATCTTAGTGAAACAGTGTTTAAACTTCATTTTTGTACTTTCCTCAGCGATTCTATGAAAGTTTAACACATATAGATCGTGAATTCTGGGGCTTAAACCGAGACCTGACTAGAGGTCATCTTACTCTTAAGTTGGTCTGTCCTAAAATGTCACATCATCATTATCGCTTTTCCCCATTTATTACTCAGCGCTACAAATTTATCAAGGGTGCCGTCGTTCGGTCCAATCGTATGCGGCTTCTAACCTACTTGTTATTTTTGGTTCGCGATGAAATTAAGACTCTGTCGGATCACGTTCATGGGAATTTGTACCGATTGGCTTTATTGTTACACCCTGTGGTCAAACACACGCAGAGCAAACCATTGGGATTACGAGAACAAGGCGAGTCGCAGAAAAATGCCATTCGTACAGATGAAAATGAACAGGGGGGTAGAACGACTGAAAACCCGGTGAGTGGCTGGTAACGCTGTGACATATGTTCGTTTCGGCAAGGCTGTTAAATATATTGTGCGAAAAATTTTGACTCCCACTAAAATTGAAAGCGGTTAGCATGCAGACAAGCCTTCGCAGACACACCATGTTAAAAGATTCCTAAACGAACATTGGTTGATCAAAACGTACATTGTGCACACTGTGGCGCACAAAAAAAACATTTCAGGGCTACCGTTTTTTTCGGTTTCACAAACAACTGAATATTCGTCGAAAGGAAATCAGTTCGGTACGTATATTTGTTGGATCTTGAGTAAGATGGCCGCCAAATAAAATCACTAAGGTTAGTGTCGTAACTCTTCAACTCCCCTGACTCTACTGGGTTATAGTCAGAAGCCAAGAAGGCGACCAGAAGGAATGGTGTATTAAGGCAATTACAAGTTTCCATATATACGATTCACTTGCCACCGTATTCGATAGTCGATCCACTGTCAACCAA
Source organism: Opisthorchis viverrini (assembly GCF_000715545.1). Classification (NCBI taxonomy): domain Eukaryota; kingdom Metazoa; phylum Platyhelminthes; class Trematoda; order Opisthorchiida; family Opisthorchiidae; genus Opisthorchis; species Opisthorchis viverrini. Next base: position 1,707,176 of record NW_008751668.1, read on the forward strand.
CCAGTGTCTCCTGCACGCCCACACCGGTTCTCGGGCGGCTGTTCCTTTGTCTGGGTTGGTCATAGATGGCCGTCTGTGCGCTTGTGTACAGGGTGCCTTGGAGTAGGCGTGAACTTTCTGTGCCCTTTTTAATTCGGCACATGATGAAATCGGACGTGATTCAGACGTGTAGGCGTAATCGCACTGCCCTGTTTGACATGATTGTTCCGCTCCCCAGCCGTATTCGACTGAATCGCTTTCTCGCGCAAAAACCACCTGTCTGCGGATGTCACTGTGTGTACCATCGGTTGCTTTCACTGTCATTCAGGACGAGGATTATTCACAGTAGGCATTGGGGTCAAGATGGTTTGCCACGCAGTTGCATAATGGGAAGCGTGGCAAAGATGTCAACACTGTCTTAATTCCAGCAAGAACAAATTGATTGACTTCATAGTGGCGAAAATAGGCTCCGTAAGACTTCAGAGTAATTGTACTTTAATCCTTCTACATAAAATATGATAATTTCGAGCTCAAGTGGTGGATAAAGAACAAGAATTCGAATTTCACGAAGAAGAACGTGTATATGATATTGGTTGTTGAAAGAAGAACTACCTTACTGCTCCAAGTTGTCTTAAAATCTGGTCTTGAACGTTTTAAGCAATTTCATCCGTCCTCGGATTACTTTGATGGACATCTGGATCAGGAAAGCTTTTGACCAGTGACTTCCAATGTGCTTCACTACAGGCGCATGGTTTTTTTTTAGAATTTTCAAGAGTCATACTGGCACTGCAATCATTAATTAGGCAGAGTAGCTTCCGGTCGCCAAATCACTTTTTGTTTGTTCCGCTGTGTGCATAGTCGTGAGCAACGCTTCCACGTAATAAACAAAAAGACGACTGAGCAAAAAACATGCAATGGAACCTTTTCACCATCCTAGATCGAAATTGGATAAGGGAAATAAAGAATCTTTTCGTGGATCTAAAGCGCCCGATAGCATCACCAACAGTATTTTCTTCAGAGAGGCTTCTAAGTGGACAAAGAGCATATTTTGTGGGGGATACTACGAAGCTTCATTCAAGTGGAAAACCTCGGATCACACTCCCCCCACGTTAAGAGCTAGGCCTTTATGAACCAAAAAGACAGCTTTGGAAAGCAAGTTTCCTGCTGCAATTCCCGAAAGAAATTATTGAGTTACCTGTTTCCATTTACCGTCTAATTCTATAGCAACATCAGTCTACTTACACCGCACAAGTATGGTACGGCAGGGGTAAATCGTCCTAAACTGCGAAATTTTTGACAATGTCGAGGTTTTGTATGATTCTGGCTACGTTTAAATATCCTCTTTATCCTTTTGAAAGCACAGGAAGTAGGAAAAACAGATTAAGGTGCCCACCCATTGGTTGAACAAATGTGTGCTGCGTCTAACTTGCAAACCATGCCGTTTCCCAATATTTTCATTTTTTCTACTATAACGATGAAAGTGTTATCTGCCCTGTTTGTTGTTCAAGGTAGTGGCAACATTTACCCTCGGACACCAAGGTCCGATCGGTTGAAACGTGTTGGCTGGTTACGAAGTTTTACCATGAGGTTCGTTTATACAAGTAGAAAATTCAGAGGACTGATTACGGAGCAGCTTTGTTCAGACCACCCATTTCATAGGTCACGAACAACGCAATTGTTCAAGAAAGTCTGCATTCGTCTGAGGTTCATTTTTTGATCGGTTGGATCCCAACAACTGTTGAGCAGGAAGTATTAATCATGGCGAAAAGCAACGTCCATGTGAATGTGTGAATGTGAATAAATATACTACACATATCCGTTATCAAAACCGAACACCTCGAAAAAGTTGGCTAGTAAATGGAATATGGATTTACTATCCGGAAACCACTTTTGCCTCGAAATTTTAGCCACACTTCGCCCAGCTCTGCACAGGCAAACGAAGGATGAACAAATAGTCTGGCCAAAAGTGTAGGGCCATGGTTGGTGGATTTCTACAACAGATAAATAGGCCTCATTTCTGGAAGGGCTTGAGGCTGCTGTACATCACTCCAGAGCTACAGTCCTTCTTGGTGATTTGAAATCAAAAATCACTTTGGAAGCTTCATGCAGCGAAACCAAAATGCCAAGGGTGACACTGTGATTTTTAAGCGCCAAGCGGTGTGGTGTTTGAAAAGCTGCAAGCCAATATCAGATTGCACACTCCTTGGTCAGGGAGATGAATACACAGAGGGCTCTAAGAGACCCCCTTGCCTAATGGATCAAAAATGTTATCCTACAACTAACCCTTTAGCGATCAATGAATGCAGTATGCTACCAGTTAATGGATATTTTCAGTGACGGGCACAGAGAAGTAATTCAAATTGATCCCCGATAATGGCTGTTCCCATAATCTACTGTCAACTTCAAAATTATTATTTCAATAGCTAAATGGATGTGTAACAGATGCGCCATATTTGGTTTGCACCCTCGATTGATAACGGAATTCTATTAACGCGAACCGTTATGGAGCCTGAAGGAAAGATAGGACTGTAAACCACAGTAAAGAGGAGGAATTTTTTTGCCTTTACGTGAAATTCTAACTCTAATCTCCTTTCTCTGGAAAGTGATACTTTCAGTGTCATTTTTCTAATGATGCTTGTAACAGCTCAAGTAATAACAATGTTTCCCCACACACACAGAGTGAAATATTTGATCAGCCCAAAACCCACAGCCACAAAAATAGTGAAGAAGATGATGATGAGCTCAGCGATAAGGAACCATTGAGAGTGGATAAAATGGAGAAGCTGAAGCACAACATTTTGCGCAGCTCCACAGAGAAAGACCGGTCTTCGACTCGTTCTGCGGGAACCGATGGTACTCATTGCCCTCGACTACAAGGACTTCAACCGGAATTCCTCACAGAATTACTTCACTGCATCCAACGAATTAATCGGCCTGATATGGTACAGTTGCACTCTTCGGCTCTTGATGCTCTAGAAGCCAGGGCTAATTATGAACTCTGGACCGCAGTGAGTGCAGGAATGTTTCTATTTTGCATTTCCTCAAATTGGTTCGCCAAGTGATGAACCCAGTTCGGTCCTCAGGAATAAAGTCTAGGGTAAATCAGACGAACAAAAGCAAGTTTTGTTTTGTTACATTAGTGTTACCCATAGAGTACTGAATACTAATCACTAGAATTCGTATCGTGAAAATTAGTTTTTGGGTGTATTTTCGGGTCATGTAATTTCGGATTCTGGGCTAAAGAAAAGAAGCCATTCTGTGAAGGTAAAGCGCCACAAAGCAGTGTTGAAGCTTGTGGATGGTCGAGCCTAATGTCATCCGGCAATTAGAAGTTGAAGAACAAATTATCAGAACACGCATTCGGAAGCTTGAAACCCCGATTTTTTTCCTTAGGCATCCGTGGGATAATCACATCTGATAACTGTCCGCAAGGAAAAGAATGCTCTTCAGTAGTTCTGTACATTTCCTCGTCGGTGGCCTCTGCTCCCAAGACATAAGCCACAGTTAAGTCTTGAAGAAAAAACATTAAATCCAAGCTGTTTGCTTAGCAATGACGACCAGTGAACCAACCCTCCCAAAACGTAGTTCACGTGACCAGAGGGTGAATGTTGCTGCTGAAGCAATTTATTCAAGCTGCTGATTGGCCACATTCATCCACAAGTGTTTTGTTTAAATTTCCTATCAGGTTAATGAGCATCGGCTGCCGCCATGTATGAAATGGCACCAGTATACTTCCCTTGTCACCATGAGCTGTCATCACTTTCAAGGCGGGAGTGAAACTCTCATTGTGATTAACCAAACTACTTCCTGTCTAACCAAGTGGAAAGTATACGGGAATCTTCGGTTCGCATCACGCATTAACTGGCCAGCATCTGATGCGAATTCGCCTGACAAAGGTGGTCAGACTGCTGAACGTGTAGACGTTCAGCAGTTCAGCTTTTGCAGAAACAAAACATGCTACTGATTGTGAGAGTCTGTTGCGGACAAGATCGTCTGACATCCAGGCAAATCTTTTAATCATGTCCGGCGGAGGTGTTAAAAAAGAACTACAATGTTTGCAGTGAATACACAGGTGATATAAGTGCTGAAAATTTCAAAGTTTACGTACTTCAGACTACCCGCTGATCCTTCACAATGAAAACATGGTGAGAGAGTTGAACTTGAAAATTCCGAACATCCTTATACAGACTTGTCCATAGGTTGAACGATTTCTTGGGATTATCTGTATAGCGACCCTGGTCGTGGCTTTTTCATGATCGAACACCGAAACCCTGTGCACGCAGTTACGCGAAGCCAACAGAGTTCATACTTGCTGGGCACCTCTATTTAGGGCCACATTGTGTCAAAATCCTAAATTAAGGGTAGTATCCTCAATTTTACCCGTAGTCACCGTTAGTATCATATGTCCGGTCTTTCTCACTCAAGTAGATGATCCTTCGAATCTCCTAGTGGCGATTTCTTGGAGCTTGGTTTAAAATGTGAAACTAACCTTCGATTTTGTAAGTCCAAACTCGGACTGGTCTGCTGGTCGGTGATTAGAAAGCCTCAGCGTTAGTGGAAAGCTGAAAATCATGCTGAATCACTACCCTTTACGTCTGGGTTTGATAGATCGTGATGTCCATCACCCAGGCTAATAGCCAGCAATATCTCTGAAATGTTTATTTTTGAGCCCAAGGGATATGCTGAGTGTGGGCGCAAATTCCAGGCGCTCCAGTTNATATAATGTGCCATACATCTTGTGTGGACGCAGAAGTTCAAAACCAACTCAGAAGAGCCAGGATTAAACAGCTGATGCACCTCTGAAACAAACAAGATCAAAGGTGGACCAAAAAGGTGAAGTGATTCAGTCAAACACCGATCGCTGTTAGCATAAAAATCATTATCGGTCTGAGAAATTTCACCGGATCAAAAGTCCATTATCATCAGCTGCTAGAAAACAAAGAAACGGATTGTTAGCTCAAAAATCTCAATAAAATTCTGGTAGCCTGGTAACACCTGCTCAACTTGCCCTAGCATAGAGTGAAAAACTATTAGGTTGACTTGCTTATGGTCACATAACTCCTTGGGCTACAGGTTAACTATAACATAGAGAGCAGTGGCATTGGAACTACTCAGGTGACACCATCCCATCTTTTTCTAGCTCCTGTTTATCAACCAAGTCCGTAGAGGACTTCTTTTATTGTGAAGGTGGTGAGAAAATATGTTCGAAGGGTTTCAGCTATCTTGGGAGAACACTATCCACAGACTTGTCACCTGGTAATGAAATAAACTTAAATCGTAAGAGCCAGCGCTTTATTCGGTTGCCTTGGGAGACATTTGGAGCCGTCACCACTTTCATCTAGCAACAAGAATGTTGCGCACAGGATCGCCGTGCAGTATTCACTACTCTATGGCAATAAGACCTAAACGCTCTTTAGAAGGTATATTTGGATTCTTAACCAATTCCATTTGTGCAAATTCCTATGAATCAAATAGGTTGACCGAATACCCAAATCCTAATACCTTCACAGACCAGATGATGTTGGAATCGAAGGTAGAGTGAAATAGAGACATCACACATTCCGTCAATGAAGCGGCCCTCAATTCCCAGTTTAGGCCACGGAAGGACTTTGCACTCGACCCAGCTGTGTGGAGAACAGTTAACCAACCAAATCTAATAACTTATGAGACGCCATACCTTACAAAGCTGAAAAATGAGTGAGCCGTTTGGAAAGTGTTGATTCTCCTCAATGCAGCCGCGTTTAGGTGGACTTGCACAAAATGCCGACGCATTCTAGAATATCAGGTTAGGAACTATCTATATCTCAGCATACACATGGGATGAGTCAATGCGACGAACATAATATTTCCAGGCAACTGATCTTTACAGACTAATGAACTGTGGTTGTGTGTAAAATTCGTATTGGAAATGCATGAAATCAAGTGGCCTGATTATACATCAAGCAATTTTTCCATTACCCTGTTCTTCTGTTCTCATAACCATACCATTCTAACCGTAACTTAAAATCTGTTGCATTGCCGCATACTTCCAGTAAAATTCTGCACACCGTGCATTGTCTCTGAGCTCTTCTCTTTCTCTTTACAGCCGCTTCTGATGATTGACGCAATGCGTGATTTACCAAACCGTATTGTTGCGACTTCAGTCAGGCTTATGTCTGACGTTTTTGTCCAAACAACCTGCCAACAATTATCCGGTGCGGATAAAAACCAGCAAACTACTCCAACTGCTGAACTAAATCCACAACAGCTCAGTCTAGCCAGCGCTTACTGTGGTTTGTGGTCTGACCTTGTGGAGAAACGGGAGCTGACCAGGTCCAATATTGCACTTTCGCCCAAGAACATGAGACAGTTGGATATGGTCCGTTTAGCCCAAAACAAATTCATGCGTTCTATCGTGACGAACGCGAATTTCCGAACACATAAACCACCAGATGATATCACTATCACTCAAGACCAATATCGACGTAGTTCTGGGCCGCCAACACAGCAAACTGATCAAAACAAATTGTCGCTTATCCGAGATATCGAACAATGGGAAGGGAAGATCGAGGATTTGGTTATAGAGGAGAAGCGTTCTTTTGCATCTCCGAAAAGTTGGCTGAGGAAATTTGGAAATGCTGGTCAGAAATTACCAAAGAGTGGGAAACCTTCGTGACATCTTACGGACTAGCCAGTGATATGGCTTGCACTTTAACCAATATCAGAGAGGTGACTTGGTGTCGCTTTTGCCTGTTCCATCGGCACAAAGCCTCTCGAATTTGTTGCAACAGCAGTTAATACAAATATGTGACCGCCATGTTTTAGAGGACTATGTCTTGAAATTTGGCCCATCTATTTACCAGCCCACCCTTATGGGATTACCTTCGTTTTCAGTGCTTTAAGATTTCGCCAACTCAATGCGATCCGTGCACTTTACTATTTTTTACTTGCCGCGTTATCTAAAAGACTACCTTATCAGAGAGAAGTTAGTATTTTCACTGTACACCACGTAGCTTAAATGTGAAAAAGCCATTTCTAAAAAGGATGAGCTTATTGTAGTTCTCTCTGTCCTCGTACTTGCTACCATGGACGTCTACAAAGAACGCATAGTTATCCAACTGTTTGTCGTTTCATTTCTCCGTCTTAACGCAGCGTCGGTTCGGTTTTACCGGCAAATGGATTATCCTTTATTAACGATCAACCTAATTGCTTTCCATATGTTGACCAATCAGTTTCATCTGTTGGAAGGAATTTCTTGTCAAGGGAATAGAACCATAAACAAGTAAGTGAAAACAAGCTGAGTTCGTTACAGTAAATAAGTCGGAACACAACTAATGAGCGGCCGCGCAGAAAAATCAGAAAAATCTTGACTTCAGCTCAGCCGTCGGTCAACGCTAGGTAAATGTCACCACTAAGTGAAAGTGATCGCGTGCTTTGTGTAGACTAAATACGCTGCCCGCTAGGCTACTGAAAACTCTCGACAGCCTACGACTGGTTTCGCCCTACTTCGGGCTAAGACGCAGTTTCCGGGTCTTCGTCACAAAAATTTGCACAAAATTCGCATACGAATTTGGTTTTGACGGAAGACTCACCTAAAACCTAACTAAATCTCTCCTTTATGATGTTCGTAAGCAACTGAATGTGTTGTATCAGGCTGCCTCCTTTTTCAGTTGACGCATTATTGTTCTCCATTCTGTTCCCAAATCTATTGTCCATACCATATGCAACAATATTTGATTGCACCTTATGGAATGTCACCTCAAAACAATTTCACCAATATTCCGCGGATCACTTAGCAGTTGTATTCGTCCACCCTCTCCGCTTTAAACAACATTTAATGTGTCGGCTCTGCAAGCGGCCTTGTTTAGATGAAGCTATAAAATTCAAGTCAACTTTATGGCTGTCTAGCTCTACAGCATGCAAAACAAAATGAGTCAACTAACTTCGTCAAAAAACATTATTCACCAGTTAAATAACTGTTAGCACTTGTATCAACCAAGCATAATTTGTTCTCATTGCTTCCTATGGAATCAGTTTACTTACGCCAAAAGCGGAAAAAATCAACACTGTAATGCCATTTGTAGAAGAAGGGATGTCCATAGTGATGTAGCAAGACCCCATGGAAACTTCGAAAGTTCTTTCTCTGATCGATACGCCCATTCAGAGGCACACTGACTGGCGATGTTGGGCCACTTCTTGTTTCAATATTTCATTGTGAAAACTGAACGAATTAACTCTACTCGAATCTGTCGAATTGTAAACTATTGCTCAGAATTTTTTTCGATGGCGGCAGCTTAAAAATGTGTTTGCCACGATAGATGGCTCATTACTTTTAATTAAAAGTGCGAGGAATACTTTGTCAGTAACCATTCCACAATCGAGACATACCAGGTACGATTCAACTAAACAGAATGCTTTTGACGCTTTTGAATCCTCACGAAACTATTTCAGTCTGCTTTGCGAGAAACCCAGTTGTCCTGTAGGCTGTCTGGTATAGTGAGTCAACTTTCCTTTCTGAATTCATAACAGGCTGATGCAATGGCCTCTGTCGTACGCAGGAAGAAGCTTCTAAAATAAATGAACAACAGAACAATCGGCTTTCTCGGATAGACGGACTGGAGCCTCAAGTTCACTGGCAGCAACCGTTTCTCTCTTGTGAATTTTACACACCAAGTGTCACACTCGTCAGAAGTCAAGGCGTGAGAATGAAAGTGGATCATTGTTCTTGGTTTCCGTGAAGTTCAAGCCAGGAAGTCAGCTGTTTTAGACAGAATAAGATATGTAATGTAATCACCTGTTTTTAAACTCCCTTCCCACTATGCTCCATCTCAGAAAAGACCAGGGCTAAGCCACACAATCAAATACCAGCGCGGAAGGTATGTCTTGGAATGGACACCTATCAATACCTCATCCACGCTCTGGCTCAAAAGGCTTCCGCTCACCCTCAAGGCCAAATTTGTTTGCGTTCAGCGTGCGCTGGTAGAGTGGTAACATGTTGGCCTTGCATGTCAGATGTGAGGAGTTCAAACCCAAGCACGGGTAGGGATGTTCACTGTTGATGAGCTCTAATAAGAACGAAACTCGAGTCGCTTCCCCCTGTTGGCCTTGCATGTCAGATGTGAGGAGTTCAAACCCAAGCACGGGTAGGGATGTTCACTGTTGATGAGCTCTAATAAGAACGAAACTCGAGTCCAGCGCTTCCCCCTTTCATGTGACTGACCATAGTGATTGCCCCAGGACAGGAGAAGAATTGTACAAACGAGAGGTATCTGAGTGTGCAACCTGTCAGTATCTCACCCCAGCTTTCGCTTAAAACAACTCTGCGTACCCCATGCAGCCAAATAATTCGCCCAGGTTTGACAATAAAGTGAAACGTTTTCCGACAAATGCCCTTATTTGCAGGCAAATTTGGTTTAGACAGAGGTCGGACTAATGGAGATCTCAAGTTGTGGTGCATGCTAAATTTGCCGCCCAGTGCCGCAGGAATTCAGGAGTTTCAGAACCCTAATGGGACTGCGTGATCCTAGTACATTCTTGGACATCAACGAAACCTCTAAACATTTAATTTCTCCCGAGGCGTCCAAAGCTTCAACCCGTATATCGCAATTTCCCAGTCTATAAGAAACGTCGCGGAAAAAGCTGACTTACACAATCTCGAAAGAGTAACCATCCAACATATAGGTAACTCACGTTTCCCGTTCTTCCTAATTTTACCTCCAATTATGCACTACTGTTGTTATAAAGATTTGAGTTCTCTGGATGTACAGAAGACTTCTGAGGCTGGATTAATTTGACGTGTAAAACTTGTGAAGCCAGTGACCACTGCGCCGAAGTACCGAAACCCGCGTCACTGAATCCAGGACAGCAGAGTTCCGTGGGTCATGCAAACAGTTTCGAGAAAGGGGATTGGGTCACTTTGGTTTCATTATCCTTGCTTTAAGGCAGTCAAAGGACTTGACCTAAATGGGATAGGTTTTCTAGGATAACGCAGCTTGCTCTGTAGCCTAGTTGCCTGCTGCTCCAAATGGACTGGACTTGAGGATGGGCGAAAAGTCAATAATAATAATAATAATAATAATAATAATAATAATAATAATAATAATAATCGTTCAGCTGCAGCACCCTTTCGGTGCCAAGCTGCCATGCCACCCAAAGGTTGCATGAGGGCTATGATACTGCCAGTTTGCCCAAGCCTAGACAGGAAAGGTCGAGTGGCTGGTAAATGATATGGTTTTTGCAATTCACTGGCTTCTCAATTATGTCTCTCTGCAGGCTAAAATTTGCACTCTGCCCAGACCCTATGGTGACGGACCAGGTGCCATTTTTGAGTTGTTCGACAGCGACTATTCC
>NW_008751668.1:1718918-1753377 GCF_000715545.1 Opisthorchis viverrini
ATAATAATAATAATAATAATAATAATAATAATAATCGTTCAGCTGCAGCACCCTTTCGGTGCCAAGCTGCCATGCCACCCAAAGGTTGCATGAGGGCTATGATACTGCCAGTTTGCCCAAGCCTAGACAGGAAAGGTCGAGTGGCTGGTAAATGATATGGTTTTTGCAATTCACTGGCTTCTCAATTATGTCTCTCTGCAGGCTAAAATTTGCACTCTGCCCAGACCCTATGGTGACGGACCAGGTGCCATTTTTGAGTTGTTCGACAGCGACTATTCCACACAACTGTTTCGGTCCCCATCATGATAATAAACATGACTCACATACCATTACTGACGGCAACAAAATTTGCAATCGTTTTAATGACCTTTTGACCTCAGTAGAGGGTTTCGTTGGTCTGATATTCAGTGTAACTAGCCTTCAGAATAAAGTATCCACTACGCAACAACGGTCACCTTCAGTGTTTTAATAGAAAAGACCAACGTAGAACCCTATGTCTCTTCTGCGGAATAGCCTAGTTTTAAAACTTGAGGGTTTACGTCATAAGGAGAAGCAAAGATATAATGGACGAAGTGGCTATAATAGGATTGCCCGTCAACTAGAGTCATTAGTTTAACGTTTTCACTTCGAGTCGAATTAAGTTAAAATGTCGCCTCAAAAACCTTGCTTTCCTTTCTTCTATTACTCAGGTGGAATTAAACATTGGCCTCACTTTAATGTCACACCTCAAGCAATAATCGACCAATCATATTCGGTCAACAATCATGAGTTAACATTCACGCACTGTCTAGTCATACTCGCTTTGTTGTACTTCTTCATTGCTTGTCTGTTTTTCTCACCGTAGACACACAACTTTTTTACTTTTCTGAGCTAATATCATGATATTTGGTTGTCTGGCACATCGATTAGTCGAACGTCACCAAATATGTAGATACGTGACAGTATAAAAAATAACCATTAAGGACATTGTTAATTCAGACAGCGATGCCGTATTTCACAATGGTCACGTATACGAATTTTGAAAGCTCGGTTCGTGGAGGTGAAATTCATACCCGTATGTACTGATCAACCGGGGAGAAATGAGACGAGGAGTATGCACTTGAGATAGGAGGCGTTACATCCATCCAACAGACTTGTGATTTTCTCCCGCGGACCGCTTCGCTTGACTTCAGTTCATACGACCCTGGATGTGACCACAAATTTGTAAGTAGTTACATGAAGATTAATGGTGTATTAATCACAGAGAAGTTGCTTTTTGCTAACTTTTTTCTTCCCATTGCTTGCGTTTGATTTGCAAATATGAAACCGGTCAATCAATTGGAAAATGTTTGGGACCAATTGGGAAGTCATCGTTTCAGAGGGGTTTGGTAAACATCGGTGGATTCACCGATTGTTTACCAAACCCCTCTGAAATGAAACCGGCCACTTTTTCTACTTGTGGTGAAACAACTTTGTGAACTAATAATTCAACAGGAGTCACGATTTGGCTAACCAGCTAACCAGCGTAGGAGCGCGATATTAATCAAGCTTAAGGGTGCCAGCGCCTTTTTCCACAAGTCTTAAGACAAACACATAGTTCATTCTCTTCAGAAAATGAATGCTGTTAGCGGCTCGTCGCTTTTAAGATAGATGGGCTTGCTGATCCATATTGGGAGAACCAATAGCTATCATAATTCTTGATATAACTGTCTCAGGAGCAGTTTGTTTTCCTACAATGGTAGTTACCTTTCAAAGTCAACAACCCCTAAATTTCAGAAAGTAAATAGAAGTTCTCATCACAGCGTTTCTTTCTGGTCAACTTTCTAACCAAAAATTTCTAAATTAATATGGGCGAAACGGGTGAAGCAAAGATGAAAAACAGCTGACCGGCTATTCTGTCTCCCGTGTAGGGTTAACACTGGCTGTCTGAGTTTCAAGCTTTCAAAACGTGAAGGACGAGTGTCTTAGCTTCAGCGAAAATGGATGCAGCTTAATTTACTCAGTAATTAAATAAGGCTAAGAGTGTCACGCATTTGGGGAGGGGTGTTTACTGATGCGCAAAACCTCAAGAAACAGTATATTATCAAGACGAAATTCACCTGAAAAATGCGATGCCATAACACAATAAAAAGTTCTTCAGCTTCTTACAACCCACAATTTAGAAAGTCTCCCTCAGATACAGTAGCGCCTGTCGCATTTGCCTGCCAAGTTTGAAGCAATGACCTCGATCGAAACCAAACATCTGAGTAAACAAAATGATAGCACAGATTGAATGAAACAGGTTTAGCCAAAGATTATACGTTTCATTATACGTTACGTGAGTTTACAAATACCAAATACCTTTATTTTCACAGGGATGTCGTTATGACAGAAAACTCAGCTTAATCCACTGAGACGGTTTGTAATGGCTTTCCTTCTTCTCTATAAAATGACATCAAAACCACTTGGGACAAGAGAGCAATGAAACATAAATTCTGCAAACAGAAACATCGGAAAGGTCGACTCAACCGTATTTTAAAATGCACGACTGTTGTCAGTCTTAGCGAAACAGAACATAGTTGCTCGCTGGTCAGTGAAAGAAGATACAACAGCCCGAAAATGACAGTGAACACGGGGACCAGAGTTTGGCAGAGAAACCATGCCTAACAACGGCAACCTAGTCTACGTTGTGGTCATATACTGGGCTCATGGTGTGTGCTCTAAAAAGTATACGTGCACCAAACTGGTTTCTTCCAAATTTGGTAATGCTTCTGAATATATAAGGCTGTGGTTTTTGATACAAGCAAGGTTTTTGGGGCAAAGCGGTCCTCATAAACGGCAAGAAAAAGCACACTACTGAACTTGACAAAAAGCTAACGCAGAAAGAGGAAAAGGTGTTATTGCATGTCCTACCCTAACGACGACACGTAAACGCTGTGCAGTTGCCACCCACAGCAATTTGTTCTTCTAGCACTCGGCCTATTTTCCCACCGGTAGTGTCTGGTTTTCCAACATCGTCTTTGATACCCACCAGATGACGGTAAGCTTAAAAAGTCATTTTTTTTGTGCATGAGTTCTTACATACTTAGCAGACAGTGAGTTTTGTGAGGTGCGCACTGCCGGTGATTCTTGATAGTGAGGAAGGCACTGTCTTTTCAGCACATATTGGCTTCATCGACAGTTGAAAATTAATGAAAACAATTTTGTTGGTACAGCTGTCAAAACAGGACATATTTTCAAATATTAGGACCAATCTCCATGCCAGTAAAAGAAACCCAGCAATCACTATGCGAATGAGACTTCATCGGAACCCTTTATCGACGAACTATGGTTAATTTGCATAACACAGATAAGAATACAATCGATGTTTTAGTTCTCATCCTGTCAGACAAGCTCAGTTGAAGACTGCCAACAGTAAGTCCCACCCCTAGGAAGAAGCGACCTTAATACTTGCATTTGTGGCATCACAATCTAGCACCTCGTGTCTCATGCCAAACGTTGTCCCACAAACGACACTGGTGATTTCAATACAAAAAGGAAAATCAGAGAAAGGGAAAACCGGTACTTTCAGACCATAACTAGTGAAAGGCTCCTAGTTAGTTTGGTTTATTTGACGTTCACGTCCTTTGAAACCTTCCCAGATCACCAATCTGTCCTAGTTGTGAGTGAATGAAATATGGATTCAAATTTCTATCTTATTATAGCTCATCAGCATCCTTGGCCGTGCTGGGCTTGAACTCCGCACATCTGGCATGCAAGACGAACTTGTTACTACTAGCCCACCATCGGACGCTGAACGAATTTGAGTTTGACTGTCCGTGAATGGCATGTCCAACGAATCAAACGACGACCCAGTAACATACCTTTTTTGTGTCGACCGATGGACCTGGCACGAATGTCAAACGCCAATTTCTGGAATCGACAAGTATTTTACTAATACCCCGGGCCCGTTTGGTCAGGACGAGAAAGTCGAAATCACAATTTTTCACACTGTTTCTAGACTTCTCCCAGGGCAACGCAAGTCCTCCTAACACCGTTGTCGCCTGTCATCGTTTCTGATCCTCATAGAGGCTTAAAATCACCCATTCCTTTCAATTTCTGGGTCACACCATTGACTACTGATCATGAAGCCGACTCCCGTTCACAGTGCTTCTCACGGATACTGTGCACTGGTTTATGAACGTTTTCCTCAAATTTTGCGTGTAAAATGGCCTCGAGTGAAATGTGACTGCATAGACAAACATGTTGCTCGTTCAACTTGAATTCGATTTTGTCACGGTGTAATGGCTACTAGTTGTACGCTATCTCACCATCCGTCGTCACTTCAGTCTTGGTTGGGCCTACAATAAGTGATATAAACACCGCGCCTAATGTAGACCCAATTTATCCATCCCGGTTACGATTTCTCTTGTTGCACCTCGAAATGGTAAGTGTTCTGCTGTGAATAAAAATTAACACACATTCCAGATGCGTAACTCACTACTCATAGGACTCCTAAAAGCTCTTTGAGGGAAACCATTAACGAGAGACACGGCTGAATTCATTTGGGTCTCCCGTCTAACGGAAATTTGTGAGCAAATGACAGTAGCTGATGAATAACCACGTATTCGACTCTTGTCTTAACGCGTCCCCGTTGATTAAGATTGTGTCAGCAACTTACAAACAACCAGAGACGTCCTTTAATCTGGTTTTCATTGCTCTGGTAGCCTGGAATTTGACGGCAGATTTCTACCACCCCAACCAACCCATGGAACCATAATTCAACTAAGACACCAAATTTTCCGCCAGATGTATGTAAGTGGTAAAATGTGGACAGCCGCCCTAACTCCATCGTATTTTGTTGAGTTTAATATCACGCTCGAAAATACAGATTTTGACTAGTTCAGTCGAAACAATTGTTCCCTGCTGCTCCTGGCCTATTACAGAGCATCTGAAACCGTCGTCTCTGTGTTGACTACATTTTCATTGATGCAGACGTCCAAGTCGGAGTGTGTAGAATTGAACTCATTAGGCTTCAGTTGTCCATCCGAGATTCCTAGGAATTACGAAAAATACTACGTTTCCTATGAACATTTGGAGGTGGAAAATTCAATCCCTACTCACTGAATGTGTCGTTTTTCTGAATGTACTCGCACATGGTCGATGATCGAACACCGGCCGGGTGAAATAATGTGTCTCACTCAGGAGCTCATCAACATTGTGAACTAGTCACAATTTTACGTATAGCATTCCAGAAAAAGCATCCTAACGATCGCAATATCATTGTCAACGTTTTGGTTACGTGTGACAGCCTACCTACATCAAAATCAAAATAACTGACAAAACATGGACCAATGTCAACTTTTTGGAAGCTAACAATCTGTGTCCCACCCTGATTTCCAAATAATTTTTCGGACGTGTGTATTTTCCTATATTCTACTGCTTAAACGACACGCTGTTATTTGGTGTGAGTCTGTTTGCTACATGTGGACTGTGCATGAATTTTTAGAGTTTCTACACAACTTGAAGGGTCGTTGTTCGATTTGACTAGACACCAACCGGTAGCTTTCTTTCAAAAATGCAATTGCTGAGTATTTTAGGGTGCAGAACTGGATAGTATTCTGAGTTAGAAGACATGTTTAGATTTTGGATTCATTGATCAGTATGTTCAAATAGGTTCCAATTTTAGCTAGGTGACTAACTTTATAGCCTCTCCCCTCACATGGTCCTATCGTCTGACAGAACAGTATGTTTCGACTGCAATAACAGCATCTTACAAATGCAAAAAGCCTGTGTGTGATAAATTTTGCTGAGACCTCGAGAATACTCTCAGGCGTTCCCTTCTATACGCTGCTTTTGACAGTTTGTTGCATTCCAAGGTAGTCTTGTAGTTCGCGACTATCAAACCGTTTTATACTATAGGGTTACCTTCTATTCTTTTATCTATCCATGTTTCTTTGTTTTGGCCAGCAATGACATAGGGAGAGTTGGCTTCCTGGAGTGCGTTGCGCAAAACCAACGACTAAAAGTGTGTCCGTTCTTAGTTGGCTCGCTAGTGCACCATTGAAGATGAGTTGACTGGCCTCTACGAACGGGCTACACCCCCCCCCCTCATGACGGTTACCGGACAGAAAGGAGTATCCTCACATAACTAAGGGAATTGTATAAGTATGCGCCAACGGTCAACGCAAGCAAAGAATTAGGTGAGCAGCATGAGCGAGGAGAGAATAAAAACTCTGGACAAATCCCGAGCAAATTCCGCTACCTTTTGGCGGGTTTTGAACGCCGAAAATTCGTTTTGGTCTTGCTTTGCAAATGGATGGAATTTGTCTCTCAAACAAATGAGGAAAATCAGTCGAACAGACTACAACAACAGAAAGAGTTTAAACTCGTTCCTAGGGTGCTCTTTTATAAGAAAAAGACTAGTGTTCGTTTAGCCATTTGAAACTGCTTGAACATGCATAACTCTTGCCACTTGTTGTAAAGTTGCTGTCAACTACAAGTTGATGATCCATTCGAAAACAAGGGTTTACGTGAAATAAGCAGAACTGTGTATGTCACAACCCTCACTCCTGAACGTGGCCATCCGAATAAGCAATCATCGAATCACAGCATACATATAAAATAGGTTTTTGTGTGTCACGGCATGACGGTGCGAAATCTACCTCAACTTTTTAGCATGTCAGTCCCATTCATCCCCTCGCACGGGGGAATCATTCTACTTTTCTCCATATGACGTACGCACTTGTGTGTGAGGTTTACCCGACACCATTTCAGACCTCTTCAGGGCGTGGTCAGAGAGATGGTTTTTTTCTTAAGTAAGCCTTTCCTGAAATTTGACACAGGAACTGTCAGAGGAACGTCTAATTTACATTCCAAGTGATGATGCAAACAAGAATGTTGAGGGAAATAAGCTTACAAGTTTTGAGAACGAAGAAGGTAGCGAACAAAGCTTGTTTTCTGTGATTGTTCATCTTGGCTAGTACATCACAAATTTATATGGTGGCAGAAATCACGCGGAAAAGGTTAAGATCAGAGTTACATGCACTTTAGAGGAATAGGAGTCGAAGGAAGGGGAGTTGGGTGAGGGGTAGGTCAATGGGTCACGGAGTCAAGTCAGTGACGTCAACTTCAGACAGACTTGTGGGACCAGATGTTTCGTGGGCCAGTTCAAGTTCAGAAGTCGCACAAGTTTCTTTTGGATGCAAAGTTGTGGAAAATTGACCTTAGGTGCATCAATATCCTTACTGTTCGCTGGAAACAGCTAACCCTAAGCTGTTGACTGAATGTCAAACCTTAGAGAATTGGAAAAAGTATGGTCAGCCAGATCTCCAACTCGAACCGTTGAAAATGCTAATATAAACAACTCGGAAACATGACTGTTTTTTCCGAGATTTTAAAGCGTGCGCTGTCTATAAATGCGCTGACATTTTCTTGTGAGTTAACTGCTCTTTATGTTTGAACATTTACTATTCGAATCAGGCCTGTTCAAAACTGTTTACCCGGCAATAAATGAGACCTTATATTTGTCAGACGAAGTGTGCTATCCCGTTCATTTCGGCTGGTGGTTGATTAACACAACTTTAGAATGTGGCAAAACAATTACTACTGCAATGGTAGATGAGTACTGCATCGTACTTGGTCCTCACTGGAAAGAGTCCAAGTCCAAAAGTAAGTAATCTAGGAGGGCCGAAAGAGCGGGTTTTCAGCGCCCTGAAAAGTACACCAAAACCATACTTCGATGGATTACAGCGTCTGCAGTAGGTCAAGATGGGATTTTAAAGGTTCAAGGATTATCAACAATGAACTCGGTGGACCTCACGCAAGCATTTTTGTTCTGTCAGTGAAGATTTCCTTCCAAATTTGTCTTCATCACAGCTCTGCTCCTTAGCTCACAGGCTTGCACCACATTCATTCTATTCAAGGTCGTTGTGTTACAACCGTCAATTTGGGCTTGAATTGTAAAAAACTCTGAAGGATGGCTCACTGTGCCCAAAAGTAACACTCTAGTAACCTACGCAATGTAGATTGTGCTCCAAACGTAAAACTATTGCTGAGAGTGGTACAGTACAAAACGTTAACAGCTGTAAGACCCGACTGGTCAAATAAGGGTTCATAGGAGGGAAAGAAGATCCCCTGAGAGCCACGGCTAAAGAAAGTGGGTTAATTATACCCTAACTTTGACGCATTACGTGTTGTGAAGAAGAATGCGTCGTAGTGCGGCACAACTTAGTAGATTGATGCCTGTGACTCTGGTCGGGACACAGCATTGCAATTAACACACATCACACCATGTATCGGAAACCCGATATATGTGGTTCAGAAATCACACATTCGGAGCTCGTTGTGAGAATAAATGGTAAACAACAAAGCTGAGAAGTATTTTCAGGCTTGTCACTTTCCTCGTAACAATTTGCGCAACTATCCAGAGTCTGAATCAACCCTCCTTGCAAAAACCTCAGGCTTACTAAACCCTATTGGTTGTGTTTACTACTAGGATTAATTCTGTTAGAAGAAATCGCTGGTAATAAAACCTGATTCTTTTGTCCGACCGAGATCTTCCAAGTGTTTCCCAAGTCGCAACAGTGTACGCCCACTAAGGTCTTGTACGTGACTTTCTACACAAAATAAAACAGGAAAAAAACTATATTCAACCGTCAACTCCAGCTAACAACCACTTAGAGATGATGGATTGATCATGAACTCTGGTGCGGCGAACCTATCAGAAGATTAAGCCATTTAAAACAATAAAATATATTTTGAATTAAGCTCTCAGGCGAAAACAGCTAGCAAGTCGTCTGGCCCAAGCACCGGGTCAGGTTGATAATATTACTGGATGCTTTGGGTTGGTCCAAGGTTTAAGACATGGAGGCGATATTCTTCCGTGGGAGTGCTTAATACGCGAGATGTGTGGGTCTAGGCACGCTGTCATCATCAGTTTGATAAATGCGGCTGTGTACAACCAATTCATGCCTTTGGAGCTCCGCCAAATTACCTGCCTAAACATAATAGCACAACACCATCGGTCGCCATACCGCCAGAGTGTGTTTGAGATCACCTAAACTCTCCTGACATCTCCTGCCACTGTAGAGCTCTGCTGAATAGATTCTCAAATGATAAGACCTACCTCACACACTCGTATCAACAAAAAGGAATTACAACAAAATTGATGGCAATCTGGCGTTAGTGAATGTGCTATAAAGGCTTCCTACGGCAGTACGCAGATTGACATTTGAGTTGTCTAGAGATTCCTGGTCAACTGTGAGAGCGAAAAAAGGCATACCTAATCATATAGGCAACAGACCATTGGACTGACTCCTCATAAGCTACGTTTTTGGCTTTCATAATTTAAACCCATTTTCTCTGATCCGATTCGTAACTTGCCGGTCAGAATTTAGGTAATGCACAATGCTACACAATTCTACTACACTTTGCAAACTCTCATGGGTTAGTTGCATCTTTGATGGTTACAATTCATGGTTGGTGACGGGTTTTTAAACCGTTTCATCTCCATAAAATCACAGTGGCCACCTTAGACGAGTGTACCTTAGTTGGGGTCCTCAGAACACTGAGTACTCAACCACCTATATATTGCACATAAAGAAACGACACAGCAGCACGTAACCACGTCTACTGGGCAAAAACTGAAAATAGTGATGACGATATGATCCGCCTTCCCGAAAAATTCGTGGTCTTGCTTCCATAACCCTCCTATAAATTAATTCTTTTTCCAGGCGACACTCCAAAGCCGTTGAATAATTATTCGTATCGAATTTTTAAGTCTCACCAATGGACGGTAATAATCGATGGTGATCGATGCGATTTTAAAATAGCTTGCTGTCATTCCATTGTGTTATATGACTCCACCTAAAAGTGTATCTAGGCTGGGGCAGTTAGTGGCACAATATGCCCAGTTACTTCAACAGAACTTCCACATTTTTGCAGCATTACTGAGGCGAAACACATGCAGATTCATTGTAACAAGTGGCGTCAAACAGCTAAGTATGAACTTTCAAATGTCGTTAGCTTGTTCGCTGAACTGGGCTATTTGATTGCAAACGTTTCATCACCAATCGAGGTGACATCGTCAGTGTGTTATTGGAGAGTGTAGCGGTGTGTAGCGGTGAGTTAGTGATTGGGTGTCGGGTAGTGTTACGTGTGTGTTATTATTCGTGCTGCTAGCCGGGGATGACCTTTGATCGCGATTAGTTGTTCCATCGGAAACCAAACAATGGCAATGTCCGATCGAACAGCTAATCGGGCGTTTCCATTGGTGGGTTCCCAGTCGCACAACTAATCGCGATCAAAGGTCATCCCCGGCTAGCAGCACGTATATTAACACGCGCGTAACACTATCAACGCACAACCACTAAACTATCGCTACGCGCCACTACGCTCCCCAATAACACTGATAATGTCACCTCGGTTGGTGATGAAACGTTTGCAATCAAATTGCCCAGCTCAGGGACCAAGCGAACGACCATCTACCCTACCTGAGCTACCTCTATAGTAAACTTTCAAATGTCTGAAATCTGAAGAGGGTGGAGACCATCATAAACAGAGTAGAGAAGTCTCTTGGCACCTTTCACACCTCTCCAGACAATTCAGAACCTAAT
This sequence comes from Opisthorchis viverrini, assembly GCF_000715545.1. Classification (NCBI taxonomy): domain Eukaryota; kingdom Metazoa; phylum Platyhelminthes; class Trematoda; order Opisthorchiida; family Opisthorchiidae; genus Opisthorchis; species Opisthorchis viverrini. The sequence continues at coordinate 1,729,472 of NW_008751668.1, forward strand.
CGTCAATCAGTTGCAGATTTTTATTCTTGAACAGGTGCACCACAAAAGCCTTCCACGTCATGCCACTACTGTACACTCGGGAACCAGCAGTATCAGACAAGCATATCCCGAGGTCTCTAGTCATTGACACTATCGGACGATAGTAAACGATAATTAGGCATGTGGGTGTTCTGATGTATCAGGTGTATATGTATGATACAAAAACGTTCGTCATACTGATCATACCCGACATCGTAATCCGGAAATTATCACTGAACATAATGCTTAGCACACTTGCAGTTCAAAAACGGTTTGGAATGGTTTGGGTGTTTTTTTGGATGAAAAAGAGTCCACGCCTCTTAGTTCATGTATCTATTCACCAATATATTTAATCCGGCGACGACTTTCGATGAGGTTTAGACTCCTAAATTATCAAACGTGGTGTAGTGCTCATAAAGGAGCAAGTACAAATGACAAGCTGTCAATCACCGATCCTTTTGGATAACTGGACGTTGCAGTTGGCCTGGTGTTTTTTTCGGTTGTCAGATCACCGACAGGATTATTAAACTTTGAATTACGAACTCAGCACCAGGTTCAGCAATAATATTCCCGTTATATAACGCCAAATGTTGTCAAGTCAAATTATTAAGGTCTAATCAAGCGAGAAACAAAAACGTTAGCAAGAGCCACCTTACTGATTTCGGTAACTCCGATAGAGAACAGGCGCACAGTGCTTTGCAGCGCGAGAATAAATTAAACGTTGTGGGAAATAAACAGTTCACAGTCACCTGATGAGCTGTCATAAAAATCTGTCAAACATGTGCCAGGCAGAAGTTTTCTACGATCGAAATCAATTTTCGGTAGATTGACTCCAATAATGCAAGTAATCTACTGAATGAAGTATGAGTAACAGTGAATTGAAATAGCAAGATTATGTTTCCCTCCTCATAATGACCATTCTACCTGGCAGGGGATGGGGTTATGTACATCTACAGAAACAGCAAAATTGGTCAATATTGCCACATCCTCATATATCGTTTGTAGTAGGTAAAACTGTACCAGAATTCTTGTGAGTGTGTTACAATAAATCACACAGAGTTCAGGACAACTTTTATATTATTGTTGCGTTAAATGAAACTGATGGATCTGCCGACGATTTCAAATGGCTGTTTTATGGACAATGGAGATGACATTACGTTCATCCATCCTGAATCACTCTATTTCCCTTCAAAAGATTACCATTTGTAACATAAAAGTATTGCTGCCAAAACTTGATCTGAGTGACGCACTTTCTAGATTATTTTCACACGATGTGTTGTCCAGCTATCTGGCGATTCGAACAACGTGTAAGGTGACGGTAGTTTGTGCTGTCAGTCTTGTTTTTGGGCAGTCAGTCAACGTGATGAAAACTAACTAACGGGCTCTATCAGGAAGTAAGTCTGGTAGAGATGTGTGTACTTGGTCTACAGGATGAGCCGCATCAATTGTCGATAGTGAGCTGCCTCAAAACAGCCGATGGTGTTCACACACTTGACAAGCTCTTTGGACAAAGGAAGCCAAGAAAAATAGAAAAATGGCCTTCCGGAAAATCATACTCTCATTTGCTGGGAGTTATTCGTGGATAACAATTACAACCAGAAACACATACCTCATTGTTATTTAAGTCTGAATAATATTTTGACGACGAAAAAATAACAATTTATTACGATTAGAGAACTCATGCATAGTATCTAGGAAGCACAAGGCAGACGCTCCCAGGAAATTACGTGTGATAAATTTGTTCTAGCACATGGGAACACCTACATGAAATTGTCGTCTGTTTATGGTCACCGGCTTTCGCAGTTTCCAGAAATCTGACAAACGCGATAGTTCTTTTCGTCTTTTATTCACAATATAATTTAAAATTTATACCATAACTTACCATCCAAAAACTCAATTTCTCTGTTGTGCTGCTGCAAAAGGATTTAAAATACGCTCGATTTCCACTAAGACATTCTGTAATTTCCTGCAACATTCTGTAGGCTCATAAGTGTTCGGATTAGACGTAGCTGTTACGTATGGCCCTTTGAATGTAGCAGTTTCTGTCAACTCTATAAAGACCACTGCTTGTAGTTGCCACTGCTTTTTCACCCCACTTATGTAGGCCATGCGTTTTCCGGAAGCCGGATAAACCCTCCTTGAATTTTTCCGAAGCTTATGAATGAGTCAAAGTCTGATATCAACTTCAGATGCTTCGATATCACCCGTGTTTAAGCAAATGAGTTCGCAGAGCGGCATTTATATTCTTTAAATAACGCCAGCACCAAGGCTAGTCAATGCGCCTAGTTTTCTCGAGACCGAAGTTACCCTGCTCCTTATTCTACCACATTATTTCTGGCTTGAATCCTCCAGCCAACTGGTTAAACCTAGACTGCCAGTACATACGGTTCTTATTCTCACAACGAGATATTTCCGTTTTTAATGTCCATTTCGGTCCACCTTATCAAAAAGTGGATATTTTTTGGTTACTTACAGCACTTTATTTACGTTTTGAATAACTTACTTCTACTGTTTCCTTATTAATAGATTACAAAATGAGAACCATGGCTTTTTTGCTTTTTTTGGTCAAGCCACTCATGAAATCGCCATTTCGGTCCACCTTATCAAAAAGTGGATATTTTTTGGTTACTTACAGCACTTTATTTACGTTTTGAATAACTTACTTCTACTGTTTCCTTATTAATAGATTACAAAATGAGAACCATGGCTTTTTTGCTTTTTTTTGGTCAAGCCACTGCATGAAATCGGTTTTTGTCATAAAACTCTATAAAATAGGCAAAAAATTAACTCCCTTTCTTATCTCATAGCTTATTCAGCCACCAGTAACTACCTAGATGTAGCCTTTCAGTGGCAGTTTCTGATAAGATGTGATCACTCGTTCGTCTCCTTGAACCAATCTAAGCAACGCTGCTCAAATATTTCTCCATCAGTGCTGCGCAGCGATAAATTTGACGCAGTAAAACGCCCAAAGGGATAGGCTTAATTGAGTCTGCAATCTGTAACGGAATAGTTGCACCTCATATAGGTGTATGTGACAAAAAGCATGTTAGCCCGAGGGCTAGTTGGCTCATTTCTCATGAGATATAAATGTGGTTAAAGCAGTAAAAGATACCGTAACAGATTCAACGAATGTTTCCGCTCGAAGTTACAAAGCCGCTTGGTAGACACGGTTTTTTCCCACATTTGATGGTCTTTAATCACAGCAACCATTCGCCTACCAAAAGCCCCTCCAAACACCTTTGCAGGTCATGATATATAGTCCCTGATTGCTGCATTTTCTTGAGGCCTAAATCCCAACTATTTGAGCGTTTTTGACTCAAAAGTTGAGAAATTTTGTTTTAAAGTATCAATCCATCTAAGTAACCCTTTCTGTAGGCAGATTATCTAGACTATTTCCATTACTTCTCGCCATCCCTAAACATACACCCAAAATTTCGCAAACCGGAAGCAAATTTTCACAGGAATGCAGCACATTCTGGCATCATTTCTGAGCTCAAAATTAGCTCAAAATTATCACCACTGTAACAACATTGGTTTAAATTGTTCTCACGAGAAAATTTTTAGTTTCATTTATGCTTTGTTGTAGTCATCGCTCTGTTGGCCGCTCGGTTTTTGATAGCGTTCATCCGTGTATGTTCAACCAACGATGTTTCTACAGAGAACTCAGACTAAATATTTCGACCAACTGTTTTCATTTCTCTTGTCCGCAGAGTTCCTAGATTTGTTGTTCTGGGAAACTTGTAGGAACTTGGGCATGTCAAGGGATAATTTTGCGCCGGATTTTTGGTGCTTTCCCCAGACCTCTTGGGGACCGCGACTGGTCATACGGCAAGCGTAGTTATCACGGTTGATGAGCAACCAAAGTATGGATAATCTTTTGATATATTTCGATTGTTTTAAAGCCATTGATAGATAAAGCGCCATTTGAACAACTTTATCGTGAAAGTTCTTTTCCAAAGAAACGAGAACTGCAGCTCCGGGGACCGTTTTCGATATTGAATTATCAAACAGAATATTTATAAGCTACTTACAACACACAGTAGCCCAACGAGTGGGCCAATAACGTGGTGCTGGCTACCCAGAATTTCTTTCAGTTCTCAAATTAACAGAGTTTTCTAACGGTGTGTTTCTTACTGAGTGTTTTCAAATTGTACTAGCAGAGTGTTGCATTCTTTGTCGGCGTTGTCGAAACGCAGAACTCCGCCGCTCTCCGTCGCTGCACATTTGCGTCTGAATTTCGTTTGACCGTCGAATACACAAAACGCAGTTATTTTCTGCCCACACGTTTGTGGACGTACATGAATGTGCCCAAATTTTTCTCATTGGTGTTTACGTTGATACAGACCGCGGTTGTTATTCTGTCCCGGTAAATGAAGACGCTGTGTTTCATGCATGCGATCATGATAACATCGTCTTATTGTCAAGGTCTACTGGTTGTCAGATCACGCTATCACTTTGGGGTGCACTAAGTACACTGGTTCGTCAAAGCAAACGATAAAAAAACGTTCGCCTGTAACAACCTTCTATAGCTTATCTACCATGCCATCCCAAGGAACCACCAGGGGAAGTCGAGAGGCAGAGGTCGGTTTCGAACCACGGACCTTCCGCTTAGTAAGTTCGCGCCCCAACCACTTGAAGCGTTTCGCTTCAAAAGCAAAACAGCAAGCGCATAAAAATTAATATATTTTATTTAAACTGTAGAGAGAAGTTTTTAAATATTCTCCTCTAATAAAACAAAGCATTTCACAACTTTACTTTCGGATCGTCGTTTGCTGAGAAAACTTGAAGATGATATTTGCAAAGAGCTTTCGTGTTTAAGATGTAGTATTAAAATCCGCCCATCTAGACAAGTCGCTGACACAGCAACAGAGAACTAAAATACATGTTCAAAATATACGCAAAATTTATAGGTCTTGTCATTGGAAATATCGGAGAAATTAGTTTCAATCTTCACCTGGTGATCGGTTCAACTCCCCGGTGACGAAAGCCGTACAAGTAAGGCTTTGTGAGGTAGGCCAGACAACAGCACAATTCTTGCCATTAGTATTTGTAGTAGCTGCTTCGGTGTGTCAGAGAGTCTGCGGGTGTGCGTGTCCGTTCGTCGTTCCACCATCGATCTGACGTGTGACTTGAATGGCTGATTGGATGCGTGTCCGATTGGTTGGCTCGCGTGAGCGCTGTGGGGTGACTGGATATGTGACTCAGTTGTTTTGCTTAGCTGCCACGAGAGCGGACCAGTTTGGCCGCGTGTACTCAATACACCCGTGTCCATACTTACGTGTTCTTCTGACTTACTGTGAACTACAATAGTATTAAATAAAGGAGGCAAATTTTGCTTATGATGACTCAAGTTTTGCGGGCTCTACCACACTCTATGCAAATAGCGTTCTGATACCACCGATTTCTTGATTATGCTATGCATCTCTGTCATCCGTAAACGCCTAAACCAAATGCGAGACGTTGGAGGCCGCACTTTTAGACTCCATTTCTCAATACCGACTGTCAGACGCCGTATACTCTGTACAGACGTACCGAATCGGCATACGGTCATGAACCACTAAACAGGCAGTTGGCCGCGGATGAGCTGAACGTCTGTCATTCATTTCTGAAATTCGAAACGCCTCCTTCAGATAGCGGATGGTTTTGCTTTCAACCATCAGTTCTGCAAGTCACGTACAACTGAGCAAACATTTTGTTCTACTTCACTCAGTAAGCCTCATTTACGTAGGTGACATGTAGCCTGTTTCTAACCGCTCGGAAGGCCTTCTCACATCCTAGGTACAAAGGAAGATGATCAGCGTCTCTCTTATCCGCTTCGCTGTGTATCATCAAAGCACCCCGTCCAGACGGTTTCAGGAAGTTATGAACGATGATACCATACACGGTGCTACCTGTCTCTGTGCTTCGGTGCTATGTGCTACGGTGTGTCTATGTGCTACGGTCTCAAAAATGAATACCAACTGTACACATTCCTTTTGTCGAAAGGCAAAGACGTTTTTTTACCCATCGCGCATGATTTCGTATACGGCAGACGATTTACGTCAACGCGGAATTCATTTCCATGAGTCATGGAATACTGAAACGTGAATACTCCGTCACAGAAAAATCTACTTTCAAAAAACAAGCGGTCCGTGTATATTTCGCCAATATTTCGTGTTTTTTTGGTTTTCATGTAAGAAAAGTCATAGAATGGTGGGTAATTACCTAATGTGTTAAATAGAAAACATGACAGGTAAGTAAACACATCCTCCATTTGAAGCTTATGTCGATAAAGCAGCGTGAGACGTTGGTACTGTTTAGTTTTTCTTGTCATTCGAGTTTCGTGACTCTGTGGATAGTAAGGCACACGGACCTCGAAATTTTGTTACATTAATTAGCCACTTTGTTTTATGATATTCGAAAATGGACGGTTCTTGTGCCAACAGGGGTCTTCTACTCTGGTCCCTCTACAAATGAGTAACTGAAAAAAGCAGACCATCAGAATAAAAAGCGCACGCATCATTTCGATCGATTGAAGCAAGCATTTTAGTACGCGCTGTCGCGTGTTGTACGCATGTCCACAAATTTCATTCGCAAATGACAACAAATTTTAATGTCTCTGTTGGTGACATAACTAAACCAGAGGCACTTGAATCTTTCTTTGTCTCATATTTCACATGCACAGATCATGCAAATTTCCGTCTTTAGGTAAATGCACTTGTCTATTTTCATCCAGAAGTTCAATTCAGTAAAATTCCTGACTGTTGAGGTCACACACTATGGCATCTTTTTACTTATCAGGTTTCGTGTCTGCATGGCACCTTTGCAGACTTCTAACAGTCTAGCAAAACTGATTTTCTTCAAAACTCAGATTGCGAGCTGTTCAGGTTTTTTCACGAGCTGCTAGCACATCCAGGCAAAGCACCAAACAAATAGGCTATGAAATGTCAATTTGTCCCAAAAGTTAATGCTGATCTTCGTTGAAACTCTTACCCTTCAATCGGCTGAAGGCCCAAAAGTAAGACGAAAAACGCTTTGTGGAAAACGAACGGGAATATTTTGACTTTATTTTGTAGGTTAATAACGGCTTTATGGAACTTGATCCGGTGAATATGTTCAAACTGTTTTTTCTACTGACAAAAGTTGTGGGTTATCCCAGGCGCAGGCAAGCCCCAAATGAACGAGTGGATACATGGCAACAAAGCAAATTAACCTAAGGAACCAAAGATGCAGGGCCTTTCGACGAAAATTCCCGTACGACAGATCAAAAGTATACTTTATACAATGACCTTGAGAAACTGTCGGTGAACAATGGAAAGTTTTATGACCAGCTGCTACCAAAACTCTGATTTTTGACTGGATAGAAAGATTTCATTTGGCCCAAATTAAAATTATCTACGACGAGTTGAACACATCATTTGTTTAACGATGCACTTTAGGTCCAGCAGAAGTGAATATTCCAGGAGTCTATATCTGGAATTAATGGTGATAAATGCCTCCCACACTGCACACCATACGGGGATTTCACGAATTTTAAAACCTTACCGAATATTGCACCTGACATGTCTTCGCTGCAAGAGCATTGTCATTCCTTAGTTGGACTGTTTTGCTGAAATTTGTCTTACTTTGCATGGTAGATTTTATCTGAGTAACACCCTCAAATAACTGTGAGTCGATCCCACTGAAGGCTTATTACTCCAATGTGGTGCTCAGACATGTCCGTTCCTTTGTTATTCAATGAATTTGATCAACATAGCGACACAGTGTTGTCTGCCTTCCCTCTCTACTTCCACTCTTTATTCAGGTTTTTTGTCACGGTCATTTAATAGTTGCATACCGATGTTTATTACCACTTTATTTTTGTCGATGTCAATGAGCATGAAAAACGCGGCAGACTTCAATATGCACTGCATAATTATGTAGTGTGCACCGATCACTGGCTTTTCATAAGCTAGAATGCGCTGTTAGACTGGTTGCCATGACAGCGCGTGGCGCATCGTAAGAACTCAGCATTTACGAGTGTCGGTATACATGTGAGCGACATAGAATCCCCCAATTCTGACACTTAATATACTATGAACCACATGACGCACAAACTTTTTACTACCATCCGAGCCGAGTATGGCCCAGAACTCCTAAAACTCACACCTTAGGCTATGAGCAAGCAGTGAGCTTCATGCTCCTTCTGGAAAGAGACTTCACTGACCTTCCTAATTGCCGTTTTCTGCCTAGCCCTTTCCAGAACGGCGGTCAAATTTTCTCGAGCTCTCTTTCTTTCTTACTCTAGCTCCTCCGGAGACAAGCGTGTTGCTGGCCACAACCCAATTTCCTAATCAATCGGAAGGCGCGGATGTCGACCGTACATTAACATAAACGGGGACTTGCCTGTGGTTGACTGCGTGGAAGCACGATGAGCTAACAACACCATCGGCAAGTTCATTTCCCAGTCACCTCCCTTGGCCGCAAGCCACTCCTTGATCATTTGGTTACTACGTTCGGTCGGGCCATTTGTTTGCGGGTGGTTTGGTGCGGTCCTTAGCCGTCTGATACCCAACTTTTGCAAGCAATTACGAAACTTTTCGCTCTCGAAGCAAAGCCACTGATCGGTTAGGATCATTTTTGGCACCCCATGGTTGGCCACAGTGTAATGCATTACCACACCGCTGATCGTCGTCGCCCGCTGATTCGGCACGGCGGCCGCCCCAATCCATCGCGACAGGTATTCTGTCATCATCACGATGTGTTGGTTCCCACTGGTTGTCACCGGAAAGGGGCCCATGACGTCAACTGACCACAACTCGCCGATTTATTCAGCCTCAGCCGATCAAAGTGACTCTGGAACGCTTCTAATTCCTTGTCTCCCTCTCCGTTCCCAATGTTCCTTCCATACAACAAGGCGGCTGCAACCTTTTGTAACACCGGATCCTGCCGTTGAAGTTGCACCAACTTTCCGGGATCCAGTTCGACGACGAGGATACTGGCTCCAATCATGATCTTCGGGACCTCATCTTCAGCTTCTGGCATTGACAGCCAGTCAGCCATGTGGTTCTCCTTCCCCGGCACGTGCTGGATTGTGAAGTCGTACTCTTGCAACCGGAGTACCCAGCGTGCGAGCTTCCCGCGAGGATCTCTAGTGGTCCTGATTCACTCCAGGGGTTTGTGATCGGTTTCGACATGAAACCTTTGCCCAAGCAGACATGGTCTCCACTTATCCAGGGCCCAGACGATCGCTAAACATTCCTTCTCAATGGTGGAGTACTTCTGTTCAGCGTTAGTCAGGACGCGACTGGCATATTCGATAACTCCATTCCTCTGCTTTAGGACTGCGCCGATACCGCGATCACTGGCGTCCGTTGCAACAATGAACATCTCTCCGACCCTGGGAAGTTTGAGGGTCAGTTGCTGATCCGACATCCGCGCTTTGACACGCTCAAAAGCTTCATGTGCTTCTCCGGTCCATTCGAATTTCCGATTTTGACCGAGCAAATCGTACAGTGGCGCAGCGATCTTGTTGAAATCCTTAACGAACCGGCTGTAGTATGCTGCTCGTCCAAGAAACTGCCGTAGAGACCGCTTTGAATTGGGAACAGCACAATCCCTGATCTTTGCCAATTTTTCGGGCAGTGGGCTAACTTCTCCCTGACCCACTTTATGCCCCAGCAGTGTCACCGAACTCCGAGCGAGCTGTGTCTTGGCTTCATTTATCCGCAGGCCAGCCTCCCGGATCCGCTCCAACACAGCCTTCAAGTGAACTACGTGCTCTGGTTCCGAATTGCTGTACACAACGATATCGTCTCCGTACACGGCAACATTCTGGAGTCCCTTGGTTACACGAAGCATCAAGCGCCGGAATGTGAATGGTGCCCCGGACAAACCAAACGGCATTCGTCTAAATTGATATTGGATGTCCCCAACCGTAAACGCCGTTTTCTCCCGGTCCTCCTCCTTGATAGGTAGTTGCCAATATCCGGAACGCAAGTCGAACACAGTAAAGTATCGGGAGTGCTGGAGGGAATCGAAAATCTCTGCAACCGAAGGCACAGCCACAACCCGATTTACGGTCAGTTCATTCAAGCGCCGGAAATCCACGCAAAATCTGTATTTTCCGTTCGTCTTCCTTACAAGCACAACTGGGGAATTGTACGCACTGTTGGCTTCTTCGATTATACCGTTCTTCAACATCTCCTGAATCTGTCTATGGACCTCCTCCCGTAGATGGAGCGGCAACGGACGGGGGCCATAAGGTCGAAAGCGTTCTGATGACAGAGGAATTTCGTGTTCAATCCACGGGCAGAAGCCAAACGGATCCTCATCGCCCGTAAACAGTTCGGAATATTCCTCAACCACGGCCCGTATTGACGATACATTACAAGACGGAAGTTTTCGGACACACAGCTCCCTCACGACAGTGCCTGGATAACCTTCAAGCTTGATTGCGCCATACTTTGTCACCAGCCTTCCCTGCTTTAGGTCAATCACGGCATCTGTGCCCTTGAGAAAATCAGCTCCCAATATTGTCTGCTCTACGTCTGGGCTGATCAGGAACGCGTGCTGCACGGACTTGTCGCCTAGGCGTATCGAGTGCGTTGACAGTCCGTCAATCTTCAATCGATATCCGCCAACAGCTCTCACGGCTAGCGCGCACGGTCTGTGTTCAGCTTGGTTCCCTCTTTGCCTCAGCGATACGCCTGCTCCGGTATCAATCAAACATAACTCCTTTTTCCTGTCTACCTCGACAATGGCTTGTACGGTAGCTTGTGTCAGTGCGCTAATCGCGACCCACCCAGGAAAAGAGGGGTACTCTAAAGTTTTATTGTGTACAAGCGATCGGTTACGGGGACACTGATTCTTCCAGTGGCCAGGCCTGCCACACATGTAGCATCGGTTGGTTCGAGCTTGCCTCCGCGATTCCGTCTTCACGCCTGCCAGCTGTTCGGTGAGTTGGTCCACCCTGGTCTGCAGTTCCTTCACTGATGCAGCATCCCTGTTCTGCTGCGACTGCAACGTGGCCAGTGGTTCCCGGGGCAGCTCCCGGGCCAGACGCACCAGCTCCTCCACACTCAACTGGCCACTTGCTCGCGCCAACCGCAACCGGGCACCGAGCGCGGGCTGCACACTTTTGACGAACTGATTCGTCAGCAACTGATGTCGCGACACTCCGTCCAGCGTCGGCAAACGCGATCCAACAACTGCTGCAGGCCGGCGAAGAACACGGTGGGTCCGATCCGGATGCCATCCCGGCCGTCTTGAACCGCCTCATAGCCTCCTGGCGGTCGGCCGGCGTGTCGAACTCTGCTGCAAGGACTTCATTCGCGGCGGCCCAGTCCATCTTCCTAGGGCCTCTTCTGGCCACATCCAGGGCCGCCTTCGCCCGGCCCCTGAGGAGGGTCTTCAGCGCTGCCAACTTATCCCGGTCGGTCTCCAGCACGGCAGCCTCCGCAACTTCCTCAAAGTCCTCCAGGAAGGTCTGAACATCCCCATCCTCAAAGGGTTGCGGCCATGGGATCTTCGTCCTTATCCTGGTCACGGCACCAAATGAAAGGAAGAAGGCCTTCGCTGCGGAGTTATTTATTCGGAAATGCCAACTGACCGGTTACAGACCATTGAACAGGGAAGCAAAACTCTTATCTGCATTTCAGTTACAAAAACTGGACACAGATCTTCTCCCGAACGAGTCGTCCTAGAGATTCGTTGCCTCCACTCATTCCTCGGTCAAATCCAAGCAAATGTTACAAAGTGGCCCCATGAATTCCGCAAGAGAATTCCCTTCATCAGTCGACGCAAAGTGAAATTCTACGAACAACACATACTACTCGCGTGCCTTCCGATCAGTAGTATCACCGTTACATCAGAAGTTCAATGCTTGAGCCGGTTAACTTGGACCAAAACTGAAAAACCGTTGCTGGCTTTGAGTGTCTTTGGGTGAAAAATTTGAAGCAAAATTAAAAGGCAAGATTCCCCTCGAAGTATGTCTTACAACAAAGTCGACTCACTGATTTTGCTGTCATAAACAAGCCCATCGTAAGGGATATTTTCGATGGGGAGATAGTGCTAAAGCATAAGGTCAAACGAAAATCGTTATTAAGACTATTGAACTCGTTGAAGGGGCAAACTGAAATTGCGGCGAAAAACTGGGGTAGTTAAATCCGAACGAAAGCTTCAGCGGGTTGGAACAAGTTTGTCCCAGAGGCGGCTTGGACCGGGTGGAAAATTTGTTTGTATTTGCGATGCAGGTCCAAGTGTGTGGGGTGTGACAATCGACAGTGAGGAGAAAATAGTTGCGAGAGTGCCATCGGCCTGGGTATAGCAATGCTGTGCCATCACTGCACTGGATTCGGTTCCTGGACAGTTCAGTTAGGGATGCCAAAGTTGCGGTGATTAGAGAGGGAGTGATCATTTAGTTGGCTGCTGGATTGGGGCTGGTCGTGTGGATTGACACAGATAGATCCAGGCCGATATATAGTCACGGGTATTTACGAATGATTTGGAGGACCGTATGAACGTAAACCTTCACTCGATGCCGTTCTCTTGTAATTTCCCCGAACGCGTTAGATAGTTTGCGCACAGTAGAAACTGAATGTATGTGAAGACGCTCGGTGTCCATGCCATCTGTGAACCGAAAGGGACAGATATCGTACCCACGTGGAACGGATATTATTTGTTCTGAAAGAGATAAGCAAATCGGCCGGCTGCGTTTGTTTCAAGACACTGACGAATCGTGAGGGGTGTCGGAACGATATAATCTGTTGCTTCTTGGCAATACCAATGTGGCCGTAGTACGCGTGCGTCGGCTGTGACGGTAGCTTGCACTCTCCAGAATCGAAAGTCTACCATCTGTCCTTGTAAAGCCAGAGTTAGTCACCTACTCAGCAGGGTCGCTTGATACTTTTGACAACAGATCTAGATATTCCGAGTGGTAAGATTGCAGAAAAAATTCGTCGGCTGCAAGCTGTCGCGTCCCGCGTAAAAGCTTCCCGTATTTCAGCAAAGCGGTTCGCGTGCGGAGACTCTTTTATTGTTACCGTAAATTTCCAAACAGTCTGGTGTGAAAAATTTGGTCACCCTATGATGACGAGCAAGGTAGAAAGAGGTATCTGCCTTTGTAAAATACCCAGACTTTGTAGCAGCAGACCACTCTGCTCTGGAAATGCGGTCGTGCCCGCGGTTGTTGGATGACCAAATTATGTTAAGAATAATTCGATGTTTCAGCTTCCGGAGACGAGGAGTCAAAGGGCCCCCGGTTAATAAACGAACCAGTATGAGAATATGGCTGAATAGGTTCGGAAACAGCAGCTCAGTTGAAAGCAATCTCAACGCTCTATGTGACGTGAAAACAGACATATGTGTACTCGGAGTTACACTCCACACCTTCACACATTCTTTCGACTGCGAGTAGATGGTGCATTACATTGCATCAAAACCGGTCCAGGCGAAAGTAACCACTGCGGCAGTGATCTTCACATTTCGACTTTCCGATTATGATGAAATATCCGTTGGTGCGGAAAGGCATTAATGGCTTTGAGGTGACTTGCTAACACTAGCGTAACTTTTGTGTCGGTTCCTGGCTTCCTGCTCCACCCACTACGGTTTATCAGAATGTAAGGTAGCGGCATGGAGCTATTTATCGAGACAAAGGAAGATCATTACAGCCGCTTTACATGGTTATCACAGAACATTGCACGATGTCGCGCTAGGATCTTCGCGACAAGCCTCCCGCTATGGATGCTCGATCCGGATTGGCCGAAATACTAACCAATCAAGGGACGCGTCCGTTTGGTCCTTAGCCCGCATGTGACACCCACCCAATCGACCTGATTTTCGCTTACCAATAGAGGCTGACTTCCGCATAGGTGGATAGCAAGAAACGAATCGAATAAAGCGCACATTGTAAGACAACTCCTCAATGATTGATTTAAAGACCTTTTGATCGTAATGAAAGCGTAATAGCTTTCTACAAAGTTCCATTTGTTGTTCCACGTGACCATTCCCCCTTGGGTTGGAGTGGTCCGACTGCTGGCAACGTTTTTTCATGAGAAAAATCGCCTGTCTCAATCCGAAATGAATGTTGAAGCACGAACCAAATGCATGAAATCAGACAGACCGAATGTAGCGAAGAGTGGCGCAAGACAGTATCACCCCAGACGGACTTATATCTTAAGTTATAAGTATTGACTAGCATGGGGAGATAAACGCGAATACTCGTCTACGACTGTCCGTAGATATCCATTTTGAGTCTTTGAAGGCAGTGATCCTTTGAAATCAATGTTTAAGCGCTCAAACCCTTGTATGTTTTTAGTGTCCCACCAGATGGCTTGAAGAAACGTGGTTTCATCTCCACACGCAAATGACAGTGCTTAATGACAAGTTGGATGTTCTAGGAAGAATGTAAAATATATCATGCATGTTGCTCCAGGATGGCAAAGAATTGCCTGTAAGCGCTTTAGCTCCAGCTGAGATGAAGTTTTCGCACAGACACTCGGAGAGTGTCAGCAGTAATGTTTCGGGTACTCGGTCCGCAGATTTCATCAAAAGAAGGGCGATCACCCCATCCACTGTCGCCTGGTTCCCTCGTTCAATGTTTTTCTTTATTACTTTGTTCAATACAACCCTGGTCGTTTACAATCTCCAAATGACTCTATAGTAGGTAATGTTTCCATTTTGGCACTGCATCGACAAGTGTGCACGTTTTTTCAAAGTAGCCTGGTGTTTTTCGTTAGCAGACAGTATATGAGAGAAGCTTGCGAACGATCTACCATTTTGGTTGAGTGTAGCAGAAATAGCAACATCAGGTGCGTCATTGTCCAATATCGGAGGTATGCTGGGATCGACAGTTACCACAGTTACATCCACCAACTCTTTTCCGAGACTTTCAAACACTTTTATAACAGACTCATGGACTGGAAAAGTTGTTGTGAGTGATTTAATAGATTGTACCAGTGGAACGGCTTATCCAACAAGAGTAGTACGTGACCAAGCCAACCACAGGTTCCTGAGATTTCATGTCCCTCGGAACGAGCAGTTCTTGCAAGAGTAAAACTTTCCGGGTCTGATATGATGATGTCTTTCGTAATTTCATGGCGGTAAAGTCTGGGTTTAGTGATGAGAATAGTGCCTTCATCGTGACTTAACCGAAGAGCACACACTTGTGCTAGGACAAGAAAACACTGGAGGTTTCGGTAGTCTTTTGATCCTTTCCATACATGGTGACATTATCCACATAGGCGTATGCCCCAGTAAGGTTTTTAACGCGTTGTATGTCACACATAACGCTCTGAAAGCATATTACTACATTCGTTATTCCGAACAGTATTCGGCGAAATTGATGAAGATTCTTGCAAGCTTCAAAAGCCGTCAGAAGCTGTCACTTTCATTAGTGGATATTTGATAGTACGCACTTTCAAGATCAAGCGTACTAGAAATACGATATTGGGCTACTTTGCTACTCATTTCCTCAGTTACGGAAACATAAATGCATAAATTGGTTTACAGTTTGACTGTAGAACAATCATTCGCTTCTTCTATGGCTCATATGTCGTGGCGAGCACTTGCCTCCTCCATGGGGACTGAAGATCCAATTATCTGTTGATCAGATACGCTTTACGTCAGAGGCAGTGATGGCCTTGTCGTCTGTAGAATTTTGTCGACCTTATGGCAATGGGCGTACACCTTTAATCAAGATGTGCAAACAATTTGGGAGGTCCTATTTCGGTGGCGAGAAATAAGGCTTATTACCGATGAAGGAGATTTTCGGAGATTTTTAAGGCTTAAGAGAATCATCTTCAAGTAAAATATCCGCACAGACATCATGTACTACTGAAAACCTGAAAGAGGGGCACATGTTTTGTTTATTTTTCGATGTCGGAAAAGTGTGTAAAGGTAACGCTTTTGTCATGGATGGATGATCCTGGATGACGACGGTAACACCAACTACTTTCGAAAATGAAACGTTCTAAACTACCCGTATCAACAAGAGTGAAACATCGTTGGCTTTCATTTCGGTGACTGGTTCTTCGAGACGCTACGGAGCCGCGGTAATGACACAAAGTAGTGCACTTAAAACGAATGAGATGTTCCTCAGACCAATTGTAGATCTGCATATTTTTTTAAAATGCCCTTTCCGCAATTTATATAGGTTGCGTCTTTAACGGCGAATTTATAACGCGGGTGACAAGTATAGCCACAAAAGAAACCTGAGAACGTGGAGACATTTGTGGGTCATTCGATAAGATAGCACAGGGGAGGCGATTGCTCGGCAAAAAGGATAGCGACTTTTTTTGTTGATTTGAGGGATTTTGCATGATCGTAAGCGGTTTTAAAATCTGGTGACTTGTGTTCCAGTAACCCCTAACTAACGGTGTTTGAATAAAGACCATCAATAAATGCGTCTTGTAATGCGATGATAGCCGTAAAGCGGCAATCTCGCAACAGGTTGCGGGGCTTTTACATAAATTGATATTGATTTTAACCCCTGTCTTGCTTACAAGTGTTCAAAATATGCCGGATGAATATTTAATTTTTCGGTGGTGCATAAATTTCTCGCACGTCTGTAATAGCTTATTCATAGTCCTTACGCTCTTTGATGAAGTGATAAACGTGATTGAACAAATTTTTCAGTTTATTTGGTGAAGGAGAAACAAAGGAGTCAAGAAAATTCCCGAAAGTGTAATGCTTCCAGGTATATGCCGAGTCTTGAGTATTGGGATGGAAGACGAAAATGGTGTCGTCTGCATATTCTAGGTTAGCGAGAGTTTCTTGAGCTGCTATTTGAAGACCAGGGTTTTGAAGACCTTCCGACATTAGTCCCAATATCTCGCCCATCACAAAATTAAATAGGATTGGAGAGAGTGGGCATCCCTGACTGCACTAGTTTGTGTATGGAAGCTTTCCGAAGGCTTCCCGCATACTCTCACGCCCGTAAGTCCGTGAATACAACGAACTTCACAAACTTCTAGGGCGTTCCATGACGGGCAAGCATGTCAAGAATAACATTCCATTCAACCGGGTCGAATTCGATTTAGAAATCCAAGAATCGTTTGTAGGTTTGGCTTTGACCTAACACCTGGTGGAGTGTGACGATCTGGTCAGCACGAAAGGCTGAAATCCCGCTCGCTGCTCTCTAGTCAGTGTTTCACGAAGCACCACAAGCAACGGAGCACAAGTGACGCCAACAGTATCGCTACGACTGGGATCAAACTGGTCCCCCTGTGGTTACCACACTCACTACAAGCCTCTTTTTGAAAACGGACACTATGAGCTACTCTCCTCAATTGTCTGGGACAGTCTCCTTTTCCAAATGCGCGCAAACAGACCAGACTAGTGCTGACCGAGGACTTCACCCCTATCTCTGGACAATGCTGGTGGGGGGTCATCAGGACCAGGAACATGGTGGCGCTTTAGAGAACGTATGCAGTCATAAACTTCTGGAGCCATGGTTCTGCGTCAGTAGTAGCCTTCAAAGGAGTGGTTGCTGGTGACCAAGATAACTGTTGTTTGAAATATTAATTCACATCTGAAGGTGGGACAGTTAGAACAGACTCTAGAAGGTGATTCTGGCAAATTCGTCCAACATCCGGATCTGCCAGTTTGACAGTTACCAAGCCATTTGTCTGCACTTTACGCGGCCTGGAAAACGGAGGAGAAGCGATACGGAACGACCGCGTGGTCAGAACTCAGAAGTATGCTCCAAAACGAGCGGTAGTTCGTAGTTGAGTTCGTAGCCAAGACGCCTTTAAAGGGTATCATGTAGCCAGACGGCTTCGGCTATTTTGGAAGTTAGTACTACACAGAAACAGCCTGCGGTCAGCACACAGCTGGAACAATCGTTCACCACTGTCCATGCGTGCCGAGTTCAGTCCATGTCGATCACCCAATTAAGCCTCAGATGTGCTGAGCCTGCCCACTTGTGCATTCAGGTCTCCGACAACCACAGTGACATCTGAGTTTTTAGTTCACTGCAACAGAACATTCAGGGTTTCATAAGGCTTGTTTTTGATTGTATCAGAGCTACGGTCGGTTGGAGCGTAATCGGACATGACAAACAGACCGACCGAATTCCTGCTTGTGAGAATTCTTCACAGATATACCGCATCGAGGTTGGCATCCATTCAAGCAAAGATCCTATCGCGGCCTGTTTTAGATCCCCAGAGATGCGCAGCCGGAAGGAAATGGAGAATGGTGGAGCGGTTAGCCCAACTACTGTGTTTGCATCTTAAATTCTTGTTTCTGATACACAACATTCATCAATGTCTAGCGAATCCAGTGTGACAGTAAGAGCAGAAGCTTATACTGCTTGCTTGAGAGTGCGGACATTGAAAGCAGCCAGATAGACTGGGTGTCGAGGAAGATTCATTTCGAGATGCCTGCGAATGTCAGCTCCGGACGACGTGTAAATGTGGCTTGCAAAACGGACGCAGGACGAACGGAGTCTTATGTCCTAGTTAATGGGCCTACAATGATAAGAATAATTAATGAGATAATCGTTCAGCTGCAACACCATTTCGGTGCCTAGTTGCCGTACCGACAGAAAGAGGCACGAGGGCTGGGATATTGCCGGGTTGTCCAAGCCTAGATAGGAGCATTCAAGATACTGATGTCGGATTCGAGCGACGGAAATTCCGGTCTTTAAGCCGGTGGAAGAAAAATTACCTCAAAGGCAAGGAAGCGGGAGGTCAGCAGCAGCCTGCTTTTGCTTACCCGTCCTGCTGTATGGCACCACGCGACGGCCGGTGTGTGGTGCGATTAATGGTTATACTTGAACTTAGATACTGCCAGGTTGAGGTGGCTCAGGTGGTTAGTGCGCGAATGCACTGACCGGAATGTCCATGGTTCGAATCCGACCTCTGCCTCTCGATTTCCCCTGTCTAGGCTCGGGCAACCTGGCAGTATCCCAGCTCTCGTGCTTCCTTCGGGTGGCATGGCAGCTAGGTATCGGAAGAATGTTACGGCTTAACGATACTACCAGGGCGCTAACCTAGACAAGAGGATGATCAGGGTCCTCAACCAAATCCTTTGGCCCAGAAGTCCGACCGCCTGGCAGCGTTGTTTTGCGACAAATGAAAGTGCATTTCAGTTTCTACAGAGCAATCTACCACACGTGCTCCGACCCCCAACCATGAGGACCGGGTGACTCATTCGTCAGACCACTAGCGATTGGCCAGCCTAGTTTATCCGAGCTCTCTGTTTATAACAGAAAAACTAGTTGAAAGTTGGGAAGATGAGGCCATAGAAGAGGTAAAGTTATGTTGCGTCGACACCTGGTAAAGCGTAAGGCCTACTTTCCATGTAAATCCTAAAGCCACCAAGTCTACAGACTGCGTGCTGGAATCCGGGCTAAAACTGGATCTGATCTCACAACTAGCATTGGTACAATGACCTATGGAACACGGATGTTGCCTGAAGAGGATTAATATAAACAAATGGGCTGAGCAGTACCAAAACTGACCAAAAGTACGGAAAATCGGGAATCGGCGGAAATTCCGGTTGACCTCAGAGGTGAGAAGAGGTATCCTTGTGTAAAGTTAGCGTTCCAGTTGACAACCCGAATGTTGATGGACACCTCGTTGAACGCGTTCGAAGGGCGACATCAGTGTGCATCATGTTTATGTGAAAAGACAAACCGTCTACCCAACTTAACGAACCTAAGACGTTAGATCGCACTTGGTGCGCAAAGGTAGAGCGGTACGTGAGGTCACGTACCACTTGACAGTATTTTGAATGGTTGAATCAGTGTTCTCGCAATGTCGCTACTTCACGGAATGTTCCATCTTGAAACCGCTAAACTCAACTCGGTTCAATAACATGAAAGATTTTCTTTCTGCTTTATTTCAGAGGGCTATGTTTTCATGTGTGAATCGGAGATCATTGTTTGCAATCCGACTATGTTCCACTTCCTTGAAGCCGTACACTAAAGATCAGGTGAAGCTAAAGCAAACTCTGAAGGCTCGTCCACGACCAGTGAGGAACGGTCTCACCTGTCTCCCGGTAACAGTGGCAAAGTATTTGGCTTTAAATTATGAAGGTCAACTTGGAACCGATCACTGTAGGGATGTAAGCTATCCAGCGACACACCCTGCTGACAATGACTTTCGGGAAACACCACCTGCTTTCCCCCAATTCAGTTCAACTCCAGCTGCCCTTATGCGTGCTTACAATGACTCAGATCAGACGATGCCTCCATTAGCCTCAACCTGTAGTGGATGTGGTTCAACTCTACACTGTAAGACCGCTGGAGAACCCGGGTTCATACCATCCGCCGCCTACAAACGGTTACATGTGATAGAAAACCGCAAGTCGTCACGTAGGGGTTACGCCAGAAGTCCATCGTCCGTTATCTGTGTTAGGTGTACCGTTTTGCAGAACCACCTTCACGCGTTACAGGTGAGTTGGCACATTGTTAGCTTTAGTAGAAAGACTTCTTTTAGCGCATCTACATATGAAGGACCAGTTCTGTCGCACTTAAGAAAAGATCCTGACGCGGCGATACTTCTTGTCGCAGATATGCTGAATTTACCCCATAGCCTTATTCCGGGTCTCGGCCAGGAGCTAGGCAAACGTCGGTACGTATTTGTATTGTTCTGTAACCATACGTCTAGCTACATATTAGTGGGAAACAAAGTTGACGAACTACCCATTGATCAGAAAAATTACCTGGAGCGATGGAAGCAAGCTCTCATACATGCTGCACATGAACGATCCCACATAGAAGAAGACAGCATTGTGCATGTATCCCTGACAAGCGCACTAACTGGATACGGAATCAACCAGCTGATCGATTTCCTCCTCTCTCGAAAGTTCAACTGTGCCGGTAAGTCTTACGTGTACTTGCACATTAGCCCGCCCCTATGAATAGCAAAGGTGTTTCTCTCAAAGAGAGGTAATGTTGGTTGTATGGGTGGGTAATTTGCTATCCTTATATACTGGATTCTCTTCTAGGATGAAGAATGCGTAAACCTTCTGATTCGGAACCCTCCTTGCCTACGTAGTAGTCAGAGATGTCTGTGTACTGTGCTTTATTTATGTTTAGAAGTCCTGGCGTTTCCTTAAAATGTTGAAAAAGGAACCTTGAACTATCCCGGTAGGAATCTGAAGATGACTGAATGTTAAGGTAAGACTCGCTGAGGAGTGCACATTGCTTTGCGTACCATGCCAGAGGCTAAGTACACCTTGACTCCACATGGAGCTGCGTTCCGATTTCCAGGTCGTCTTAGCACAAAGCATGGGGCAGCCCAGTGTGTCCTTTTTTATTTGTGAACCGGGATTGCTCTTCCGTCCAATGTTCCCTCACTCAAAAGTTCTCATTATGAAAACGATATTGGGGCTCCTTCGCGTTTTGTCGGCGAAGGGATTAATATGTCTCGCTTAACACACAGTTCGGTATGCAATCATTATTGCAGAAGCTACGAACCTGTGGTATTCGTTCGCACTTGGTAAGCTTGAGTCGCGTAGAATGAATATCTTCACTGGTTTTGAATTCTGGAGTCTGTAATGTCCCTTTCGTCCTCAGGTATCCCTGTATAAGAAAACTTCGCCTAAAAACACCGTAAAAAGCGCCAGTCTTAATTCTTTGCTTTTTATGATAGCTACCTCCACGTGAGATAAATAGACATGAAGCAATTTTTGTTCGCCCATTGACACTTTAATTCTGTAGGCCTAATTTTTCCAATCGGTTAATATGGCTGCAAGTCCCACCCTGCCGGGTCGTATTTTTTTTTTTTTGCGAGCCACTGAGATCAGTGCAAAGATGAGATAATCGTTCATTTGTAATACACTTTCGGTGCCTGGCTGTCATGCCACTCGAAAGAAACACGAGGGCTGAGATACTACCAGGTTGCTCAAGTCTACACAGCAGAAGTCGAGATGCAGATGTCGGCTTCGAACCAGGGACCTTTCGGTCAGTAAATTAGCGCTGTAACAACTTGGCCAACTCGACCGTATTATTGTAGGTAGAAGAGAATGGGATCAAAAGTAAACAGGGAAGTGCAAGTCTTTATCAGATGATAGGGAGCATGGAATCGCTGACAAAAGAACCCTCTATCACATTGACTTGCCAAAACACAGGACGCATGACAATAGACTTCTGAAAGGTCGCATTGATTCCATGTTTCCACCGAAGCTATCCAAGTAAAACCTTAGTCACTCTAGTTAAAGTGTAGGATAATGGGGAAATGTGTCATCCTCATAGACCTCATTTATTGTGGTGTATTTCATGCTTCTTTGTGTACCCCGACGATCTTCCATAATTGGTTTCTTGTGGTCGCTGAACTATCATGTAATCCGTAGTCAGCACTAGATTTTAGCTATTTCCAACGTGCGAAGACCTAATTGTGACAACATACGGGAAGACTCTCTCACTTGTTGTAGCTTCTATTCAAGTTTTGTCAAGATACGTTTGTAGTGCCTAATGGCCCTATGGAGTCTCTAGTGAACAGAACTAAATTACTAATGTAAACCAGATACAGAGTCACAAGGAGAAAATCCAAGTAAATCTCGACTCACAGTTCAAAATAGGAGATTCCGTAGTTCCGTATTCCGTTGAACCACCACACCAAGAAAAGTTCTATCTTCCTGGTATTCCAAATCTCCAGTGATCGCAATAGTAATCCACAAGTGTGAATATATTAGTCCAGTGTTTGTAGCTAAAATGTTTGTTCACGTTTAGAGTTAATAGCAGCCAATTATAGCCAACCGGAAGTCACAACAACAGTCACTCAGCAAAAGTCTCAAAGTCACGTTGGACCCAAGAAGCGGGCGGTTGCGGTTGTGCGGAAGTGATCCGTACCAAGTAGCCGTTTGAGGTCGTGAAAAAGTGTTGATGTGAATTGTGGACCTCGGTCAGTGGTTAGGGTGGCGATGCAGTTATCGACAAAGGTTCTAGCAACGCTTTCGGCAGATGTGTCGTTGATCGGAATGGCCATGGGCCAGCGTGTGAAATGGTCGACACAAGTGAGTATATGTGTGAAACCTCTGGATGGGGGCAACGGTCCAACCAGGTCGATGTGGACATTTCGAAAGCGTGAATCAGGAAGCTGAAAAACGCCAGTTGGAGAAATGGCATGTCGGTGAATCTTGCTCTTCTGACAGTCGAGAAATTGCTTGGCCCAAGCGCAAATCTCCTTTTGCATATTTTGCCAAACGTATCTTTGTGACACGAGTTTGGCAGTCGCTCGTATGCTCGGATGAGAAAGTGTGTGAAATTGGTCAAATACGGAACGTCTGTACTTTTCAGGAACAAAAGCTTTGGGCGTCCTGTGGATGTCACAAATGATGAGACTGTCAGAGTTGAGAAGCGGTAGTTTGACAAATTTGAGGGATGAAAGGGAATTCAGGTTCCAATTGCTGAGCGGAGGCAATGGCTTGTAGGTCGATGGGAGTCGTTGCTATGTGGTTTACCTCAATGTGGGAGAGAGCGTCTGCAACGACGTTTTCCGAACCTTCAATGTAACGTATGTCAGTTGTAAACTGGGCAATGAAATCCAAATGTCGGTTCTCTCTCGCTGAGTGTTTGTCTTGAGATGTTCTCAAGGCAAAAACGAGAGGTTTGTGGTCCGTATAGATAGTGAATTCTCTTCCTTCGAGTATGTACCGAAAATGCTTGACAGCTAAGTAGATCGCTAGGAGCTCTCTACCAAAGTTGCTGTAACAGGTTTGTGCAGGTTGCAGTTTGCGAGAAAAGAAACAGAGTGTTTGAGTGCTGTCATCGACTACCTGCTGAAGGACCGCACCAACAGCGGTCTGTGATGCGTCCGTTTTTAGTATGAGTCGGCAATCAGGACGGGTTCAAATGACCCAGGGTGGTGACTTCCGAAAGAGCGGTTTTAATGGCGTTGAAAGCAGTGGTAGCTTGGTCATTGAATTGTAACCGTTTGTTGTTTGCTTTGAGCAGGTCGGTTAGCGGTGCGAGGATCTCTGAG
>NW_008751668.1:1755947-1760500 GCF_000715545.1 Opisthorchis viverrini
CTCAGAGATCCTCGCACCGCTAACCGACCTGCTCAAAGCAAACAACAAACGGTTACAATTCAATGACCAAGCTACCACTGCTTTCAACGCCATTAAAACCGCTCTTTCGGAAGTCACCACCCTGGGTCATTTGAACCCGTCCTGATTGCCGACTCATACTAAAAACGGACGCATCACAGACCGCTGTTGGTGCGGTCCTTCAGCAGGTAGTCGATGACAGCACTCAAACACTCTGTTTCTTTTCTCGCAAACTGCAACCTGCACAAACCTGTTACAGCAACTTTGGTAGAGAGCTCCTAGCGATCTACTTAGCTGTCAAGCATTTTCGGTACATACTCGAAGGAAGAGAATTCACTATCTATACGGACCACAAACCTCTCGTTTTTGCCTTGAGAACATCTCAAGACAAACACTCAGCGAGAGAGAACCGACATTTGGATTTCATTGCCCAGTTTACAACTGACATACGTTACATTGAAGGTTCGGAAAACGTCGTTGCAGACGCTCTCTCCCACATTGAGGTAAACCACATAGCAACGACTCCCATCGACCTACAAGCCATTGCCTCCGCTCAGCAATTGGAACCTGAATTCCCTTTCATCCCTCAAATTTGTCAAACTACCGCTTCTCAACTCTGACAGTCTCATCATTTGTGACATCCACAGGACGCCCAAAGCTTTTGTTCCTGAAAAGTACAGACGTTCCGTATTTGACCAATTTCACACACTTTCTCATCCGAGCATACGAGCGACTGCCAAACTCGTGTCACAAAGATACGTTTGGCAAAATATGCAAAAGGAGATTTGCGCTTGGGCCAAGCAATTTCTCGACTGTCAGAAGAGCAAGATTCACCGACATGCCATTTCTCCAACTGGCGTTTTTCAGCTTCCTGATTCACGCTTTCGAAATGTCCACATCGACCTGGTTGGACCGTTGCCCCCATCCAGAGGTTTCACACATATACTCACTTGTGTCGACCATTTCACACGCTGGCCCATGGCCATTCCGATCAACGACACATCTGCCGAAAGCGTTGCTAGAACCTTTGTCGATAACTGCATCGCCACCCTAACCACTGACCGAGGTCCACAATTCACATCAACACTTTTTCACGACCTCAAACGGCTACTTGGTACGGATCACTTCCGCACAACCGCAACCGCCCGCTTCTTGGGTCCAACGTGACTTTGAGACTTTTGCTGAGTGACTGTTGTTGTGACTTCCGGTTGGCTATAATTGGCTGCTATTAACTCTAAACGTGAACAAACATTTTAGCTACAAACACTGGACTAATATATTCACACTTGTGGATTACTATTGCGATCACTGGAGATTTGGAATACCAGGAAGATAGAACTTTTCTTGGTGTGGTGGTTCAACGGAATACGGAACTACGGAATCTCCTATTTTGAACTGTGAGTCGAGATTTACTTGGATTTTCTCCTTGTGACTCTGTATCTGGTTTACATTAGTAATTTAGTTCTGTTCACTAGAGACTCCATAGGGCCATTAACCACTACATAATATCATAATACTACGCATAGCAATTTACAAGTGCTGCAAGTTTATCACCTCTCAGAGAACGCTAATTTTTGCTCAGTTCGCGGCCAAACTAGGGCAGAAAACTAGGGATGTTTGGTAATTTATAATGAGATATTCATGAAACTTGGTCGCGCGATTTGCTTGAGTTTCCCAACACTGCTTGGTCATCTCGGATGATGTGTTTCGGTGTGACCACAAGTTTGTGCGTGGAAATCAGTCTAGCTTCATTGGTTCCTATTCCGAAACTACCAGCTATTTACCTCGTCTCTGCTGAGGAAGTCCTCTTTACTACCTTCTCTTGGTGGTGTTTCAAACAAAGTGAAGATCAAAGATGGGCGATCTAGCAATCCCGGTATTTTTATAGATTTTGGGGTTTTGCGGGATAGGTATGTTTGTTCATAGCCACACCACTCTCGTTTGAACGGCCGTGTTCCTGTTCTGGCGTAATTATTCTGGTGAGTCCACACCGGGTACAGTTGACTCTACCCACCCATTGGTAGGTTTGTTGGAACGCTTGTTCAACAGGCAATGCTACGAGATATTATGTGTGATATCGAGCCTACAGGCATGTGAGAGTGTATGGGGCCTTTCTACAAGTAGTACTGTATAAAATCTCTGAGTTGTCAGTGCAACCCACTTCCCGGGATGGGATCTGCATAATCTTGCCAGTACCCCTGAAGACGCTGTAACTCGACGTCCACATAAGTGTAGGCTGTCGTGTCTGAAATCTTGAGCTCAGGGTTTGAGCAGTAGCGAAGAATGCCCATCATATGATCTGGCGAAGGTTTCGAACCCCAGTTATTACTAGATTTCGCGTCGTGTCGCCTGCCTGAACTGTTCCACTTCGGTTCATCACAGCAAGAAATTTGGTAAACATGGGATGAAGCAGACTGTTTACACCTGCATTGACTGCCGTGAAAACCAGATTCATCGATGCTCGGAACAATGCTAAGAGCTGAGCCTGGGTATCTATGCCCCTTGATTAGCTGCACCGCTGAGTTGAACTGATAGAGCTTGTGCGCCTCTTTGAATGTTTTGTGCCATCCGATTGTCTTTCCGTTCGATTATATATCTGCGGCCATCGATTTGCCGTATATGATATTTGCTTATTAGTGCACTCCGTTTTCATAGGCCATTTTCAACAGCAGTTCGAACGCTTACAAACGAGTTAGCGTAATACGATGTTCACATTCCGTAACACATTTCGGTTTATACCATACCTGTTTGGTGTCTGGCTGTGAACCAGCGTTAGGTTGTTCAGTGTAGTCAGGGAGCACGACGAGAAAGGGCACAGTAATCTGGTTTGAAACCATCAATCGGAGCGTATGATATATCACTATGGTATGTTTTAAAGCCCGTAATTTAAAACTATTGACTGTCTGACATGACACATGTACAGAAAGTTGTCTACGAAACAGTCAAGTTAAGTAAACGTTCAGGTACATTTTCAAATCACCGTAGAAACATACAACCCCGCTTCCATGAATTTCCCAATGATGGACGAACTGGGCCCACTTTGGCGATGTCGCTAAGGCGTGAGCTTGTTTCGTTTGTTTATATTTAATAATAAATGCGTTCAGCAGGTTCTGTCGTGTTGGTGGCAAGATAGTCATCTTCGAAGCCAGACGACTGTGGTTTAAATTCTGACACGGTGAGCTCTCGAAACTCGATTCCAGTGCACTTGCTGTGGAGTCACCCGAATAATCATGCTAGGGTAGAGGGACTGATAAAACGAGAGTGATATGGACACTTTGTTAGTTCTGGTAAGTTTCACTGGGTACCTGCAAACTATCCACTAAACAAAAGAATCTCTGTGTTCAGAGATTCCGGCACTTTTTTTATTTGGCCTATTTGCACTGCTCACTCGTTCTGACGTCGACGATAAAACACTTGTCAACCTCGGTTGTGTGTATGGCATTTCCGACTTCTTGTGTGCCCCATAGTATGCAGCGAATGATACAAGTTCCTGTGTACTCTATTCAATGGGACCATGTTTTGGGCCCCCATAGAATACATCTCTCATACTACGGCGCCAACATTTTGGAAAAAACGGTCATCTTTTGTCTTCGTTCTCTACTGATTCGCTTTGTGCCCACACAATTCACCACGATTTTCTCTATCATGCCAGCTCCAATCTACATTCTTGGAAGTACGAACGTGGGGAAGTCAAGCATTTTCAATCGGCTCTTGCTTTCGGATGTTTGCAAGTCGGAAGCAAGAGAGACAATTCATCGTGCAACGATTTCAGACTGGCCAGGTGAGCAGTCATCGGTATTTTGCCTCATAATTGATGACTCACATAGCAGGCCATGCAACAGCCTATGCTTTCTGTTCAGTTCTTTTTCACCTTTTTTATCGACAGCTTGGCTCTTGCGACTGTATTGTGGCTTGACTGGAATTCCTTCCGTTCACAGACCGCTGCGTGGCACGACTTGAGAGAAAACTCTTTTGTGGGATCTGCCAGGATACAGTCCATATTGCGTAACTTAGTTACATCTATCTGGAAGAAAGACTGTCACAGACAACTATGGTGGGTCAATAATAGTGTCCGTCGTCAAAAAAGGCACTCGTGGCGAATTTACTAACCATAGAGGTGTCTATTTCACTCTTATTTGTGCGAGACTCCTGGCACCTTCTTGAGGAGGTACGCGAAACCGTGGACATCAAGTGGGATTTCGACTGAGCGAACGTTGCAGTGAGTACTTCACACTCCACCGGGTATTACAGCAGTGCCAAATATACAAACGATCCGAAATCACTCGGCTTCAGGGACTCGATCGATTCTTTCGATCTGCAAGTGCTTCTTGCTCGAACGCAAGACGATCCTTCCTTGCTTGTTAAAGTACATGGGTGTGTCCCTGTAAAACTCCACCTACAAAGAGTGGTTCCCGGCAGGGATGTCCATTCTCTTTTGTTAGGTTTCGTGTTCAATGAATTAATGAAACGAAAGTCGGTACTCGAATCGCTGCTCGTGTTATATATATATATATATATATATATATATATATATA
>NW_008751668.1:1760691-1791436 GCF_000715545.1 Opisthorchis viverrini
TCGCACATATATATATATATATATATATATATATATATATATATATATATATCATTCCCTCCAGCAAACGTAATCGGTTCCCCTAGAAAAGGTGATTCTCATTAGGGGAAATCAGTAATTCTGCCCATATTTCTGCCGTTTACGAGTGTTTCTGGAGTTTCATTGTTACATTGTAGTTACCATTTTATCAAGGATTGGTTTTAATTACTTATGCGCTATAAAACCTCTGAAATGAAGATGTTCACCAGGCTTTCCTAATTTCGGCGATCTACGGTAACTCAGAATTTGCCTGTTAGATGGTTTGGAACTCCTTTAGTTTCTTCTGATTTATGACACCTTGCACAATCTTGAAGAGAAGTTACGACGACTGTCAGTTTCATAACCTCATTTCTTCGCTTTCTAAGACCTCTGCTCGACTTGACATCCAAGGATGGTAAGCAAACCATTGTGCCGCAAGTGGAGTCTGCGTTCCGCATTAAATCTATCATTCGTGTCCCCATATTCATCATAAGGGCCTGGTGAAAATGGAACGCAACGGTCACAATAATGCTCCACCAGCCTGGGGAGTAAGTCATGTGCACCTTGTCACGTACATCCTATCCTGCTTCGAGATTTGTACCGAGCTCAATTATTGGGATCCCTAGCGTATGTCGTTTATTCTTCAACGTTCAACGACCAACGTCATTAGAGGAATGATCGCTCAAGGGAAGGACTGTGGTAGATGTCTGCATGAACTAAGAGTCAGAAACATGTTTCGTCATCTCACAATCGTGAATCCAACCAATGTGGTGTTTCGTTGTAGACGTGCCCGTTGTTTGGTCTAGTTCGACCTATAATTATGATGGGGCGTTCTTGAACGCACATTCACGAACCACCTTGGGGCAAAGACCGAATAGGTCTGGTGTTTTGTCGAGGCAAT
Source organism: Opisthorchis viverrini (assembly GCF_000715545.1). Classification (NCBI taxonomy): domain Eukaryota; kingdom Metazoa; phylum Platyhelminthes; class Trematoda; order Opisthorchiida; family Opisthorchiidae; genus Opisthorchis; species Opisthorchis viverrini. Next base: position 1,761,611 of record NW_008751668.1, read on the forward strand.
CAGGTCGAATGTGGTTGGTCTGAAAGCGCATCTGGCGAAATTGGGTCAGTATATACTGATCCGTGTTTCAAGTTCCTTTGTACTTCTTTTGTTCGTACGAGCTCGAGATAATTCAGTGGTTGAGGCGCGAATTTACCAACCGAAGAGTCCACGGTTCGAAACCGACCTTGTCATCTCAATTGCTCTTGTCTAGGTTTGTGCAACTTGGCAGTATCTCAACTTTCGTGCTTCTTTTGGGTAAGGGGCGAGATTGCTCAAGTGGTTAGAACGCGAATTTACTGACCGGAAGGTCCGTGGTTCGAATCCGATTTCTCCTTTCTGGGCTTGGTCAACCTGGCAGTACCCGAGCCCTCGTGCTTTCTTCGGATAGCATGGTAACTAGGCACCGAAAGGGTGTTAAAGCGGAACCACTGTTATTATGATTTCCCGCACGAAGTTTCAGTTTCCATCTCCATCTACGAATCTTATTATTAGGTTTAATGAATGTAAGGCTAGCCAGCAAATGGACCGGATCATGTAGGTGGTGAATGTTGTGAAAAATATGCCAGAAATTGGTGGCTAGTTGGAAGCGGTGGCGGGATTTGTAGAGTCCACATTCACATCATTCTTGTTTCAACTGTCCTCCCACATCATCATCATTGTCATCTGTAAGAACGGCGTACTTGTCGTACAGCGGTTGTATCTTCCACAGTTTCGTTCATCGATGATCTGGGGAGATGGGGTAGGTAGCTGCGCAATCATTCTGGTTAGTCCGCACCAAAGGGAGGAATCACTGGGTTAGAGTTTCGCTCTTACTAGAGCTCGTCAGCATTGCATATCCGTATCCTTGCCGGGTTTCGAATTCCGGACGTCTGACATGCTAGGTGGGCGTATGACCACTACTCGAACAGCGCAGGTTTAAACTGGCGAACGTGTTCACGCTTGAGCGGATGGACGCCTCAGATGAGGACGATCCGGTAACTCACCGCCTGTCAAGACTTCCCACTAGTCCAGTAGCGCCAAGAATGCTTGAAACCTGTTGGACAGTTTTTCGATTGGTTGTAAGTGACGACCGTCATTCCTGTAGGTTTCTGCGACTGGTATTCCTGTCCTTCTTAGACACGGTTATCGACGAAATCCAGCCTAACCAAGAGGAACCAGCTGATGCGACTGGCTTCATTCGTTCAATGTGATATTCGACCAGTAATACTTGACCAGTAGGATGGGCAGTGCGAACTTTTTGGGAGAAGGGAACAAAACTGCCTCCCCGTTGATTCTCGAGGATATGCTTCTTCGGTGCTGGATTGCATTGGGAAATGTTCCATGTCACCACATCTATCTCCATAACCAAATGTATCGTTGTAGATTCCCTTGAAGTTGGTGTATTCTGACTTGGAACGTTTCCGATTCCGTTGACTTTTTCTTTCCGGTACGAACGGAATCAGCCGTTACATATACTTTTTGTGGATTTCAAAAAACTTGATCCAATGGATACGAAGGTGCTGGGCATAATTCACAAAATCTATAACTGGTGTTGTTTCGTCAGCTCATTTGTGAATCACCTTGGTGTTAACACGAGACTCAACTGAATCTCACAATATCGTGAACTAGAAAATTATTTGTGCAAATGATTGTATAAATCCGGCGGCAGTTTTCGTTTGAGAGTTGTTTTTGAATCTCTAGAAAAAACCTGTATGAAACCCCGGGAGCTAAAACCGCTGTATCCTGCTACCGGGTTTGCAGCTGAGTAATTTGGACTGACTTAACTGAATGGGAGACTTCAAATGCGCAGACGTTGAGCTTGCTGTGTCAAACATATCGGAGTGGAATCACATTCTATCAAGGAGTTTAGGCACTGTTTTTTGCACAGGTCACCTAAAGTCTTCTATCCAATTCCACTGTTTCGGAAGCGTTCTTTCACTGCAGCTACGCTTGTCTTCGCAGAAAGAATCCAGAGTACCAATATTTCAAATGAATTGCCAACCTTGCTCATCTTTTGCTCTTTTCACGTAATTTAGGCACAACTGCCGGTCTCCTCAAGTTTCCCCTGGTGTTAATGAACTCTGCCAAAAGGGGGTTGCGTGAAGAGGCCAAGTATAATACGCGTCATCTAACTCCCGATACCAAAGAGAGCGAATACGTTGCCTCGTGCGGATTCCGTTACCTGAAAGGTTTGTTGTTCGCTGTACTCCTGTTTCTCATTTGGTGTATCATTCGTTGTCGCATGACGAACGGTCATCGTCGAACTCCTACGCTTCTTCATGTTTTTTTTTTCAGTTTTTGCTGCGGTCCCTGTTTATGTAAAGGCTGTTTCTGACAATCTTCCGATCCTTGATCACAGTTAGATATCTACATCAGTGGGTCTCATTCATCCGGCTCGCTGTCACTTGGTATCGGGATCGAAATCACTTTTTCCTTATTCCGTATTCTGTAGAAGCCGCAAGTTATAATACTATCAATTTTGAGAGTGGAAATCACTTGGAAATCAACAGAAACAGATCTCGTCTTACAATAGACGGCTTCAGGAAACAGTGCGCTCGCACGTGACAACGAATCATGTTAAACAGTCTTCACTAATCTACGCTGGAAGGCCCAGAAGCACTGAACAGTTGATTCATCCTTATTGGGAATCATCAGCAGTGCGAATCTCACGAAACTCCGAAGAGTCTCGAACCCGCGACCTCCTGGCTAGTAGTTTAAACACTTAACCGTTCGGCCACGAGCGGCTGATCAGTAGTGTGATTAACTCGCACTTAGACAGGATATAGCGCCGCTCACCTTCCAGTCACGGGATCCACATCACGCGATCACACGTGTTGACTGACCCCTCGAGCAGCGACTCCTCAGATAGATCACGCATCGGGTGAACTTCATTCTTCCACTGAGCTACTTATTGACTGTTGGTAGCATGAGGAGATTTGGGGTTTTTGTGGAGATTTCGTCCTGTAAGTGAAGCCAATCTATGCTGAACACTCCGGAGTTTCGTGAGATGCGCACTGCTGAGGATTCCCAGTGAGGATGAAACAGCTGTACAGTGCTTCTCGGCTTTCCAGCATAGATCGGCTTCACTTTCAGGACGAAATCTCCACAAAAGTTCTTACTAAACTTGGGATCCTTTATAGATTTCTATGGTACCGGTGCGTGGAACGGCAGCAAGGGGAAGCACCATTAAAGGCATACAAAAAGCCCTTCCAGGCTCAACTTTATTAGAGTCGACTTTGATATGTAATGGTTGATAAAGAAGCAAACACGTCCCTTGTGAGAAACAGTAAACTTCGATTCACTTGTTTACACTTCGCACCCTCTGTCTGTGGAAGTTGTTCGGGCCTACCTTTTCTCATGAATTACTCGTTATTCTCTTGAGCTTCACCGGTGTCGCCACTTTGAAGCTCGTCTTAAAGAGGTTTTTCTGATTCCTCTCATCTGTTTAGTCATTACAAAGTCTCACTGAGAATGCAACACTCTTCTCAAATGCACAGCCGTGGTCGAATTGCACAGGCCTCCCGGTAACAGAATAAGCCATTTTGGTGGTTTCTTAATGTCGTTAATGGCCCTTACCTTCTGCAGTTTCTGTGGAATGACTGATTAGTATTTTGTCTTTCCTTCCCTGCAAACACTCTGAGTTGTTCCATGTTAACCTGCCTAACAAACCTTCCTTTCCGTTCTTTCTGTCTATGCCAGCACAACCTATTGTTACGTCAGACCAACGAAGTTACACGCCCCTAGCCGACGCTGCCGAAAAGGCGCGAAGTGCGTCACCAAATCTCCTCAGTATACCCACCTACACTAGATCCTGTGGAGTAATGGAGGCCAGTGAGGTTGATTTTACTCGATTACAGCAAATCTACTTACCCAAGGGCATCCAAATTGATACGGGCTCATGGGCCGGGGATCGGGGATACCGTCTACTTACCACCTTCCTAGACCCCAGACACTTTAATGATCGCGCCTGGTGCTTTGACACCCCAGGTTTCATTTGTCCTGACCAGGTTAGTTGTTCTAAGAGCAATTTTTGACGAATACATCCATTTTCCCTCAAATCACAGCCTGTTTACTACCTCGAATAGGTGTGGAGGCGCTGCAAAAAAGCGTTCTCGTCTTTTCTGTTCAGTTCTCGTGTACCTGCAAGAGGGTTCATGCTGAGGAAAGACAACCTGTAATGGCATATGCATGTTAGTTTTGGACTAAACCACTGATGCACACCACCGCTTCACTATACTGCTCTTGTCTCAAGCAAATATGTTCGGGGGTTCCGAAGTGTTTCCCCGACGGAGATTTTTTCTCGTGTGAGGTCGACTGCTACTAACCGTATGGCATGTGTTCTGCGCTGTGTTGATCAAATTTCATTTTTATCCGGATGTTCCCCAATGGGTTTTTGAGAGTGGTATAAAATTTCCCATCTCAACCTAATTTTCGACTAACTTTCAACTCCCTCGCATATAGGTGAGTCACTCACACAACAGTGAATCTGTTAAGTGGTCATCAACCCTCACTCCTCCGGTTTTCTCGCCTTGCTGTAATACATAAATGAAGATCACTAAACATCAAGACGTATGTTTGCACAGCAACGAAGACAATCCTGCTTGCTTGGGACTTGGAGATATTGAATTCTCGTGCGCATGCATGCGTTTGTGTTACTGCCTTGACTGATGACACTGTTTTTCCAAAGCCGAATTCTCGGCCAGGTTAACTCAGACCTTGTCAAAAAGTTCATGACGTTTAAGAAAAACTTGTGTTTTCTACAGATTGCCATGACGGGAGGTCGGTAGTCGATCTGAAGGTGCGCGTGTTGGAATCGGGCTCGGGTCCACTACGCCACCAGGGCTAGTTCATGAACTGTGTTGGTAACTCTTCTAACTGGTAGTCAACCAAAAACAGGGCTGGGTCAGTGACAATATTTTCAGTAGGGTTCTTCCTTTTGGTTGGTAAATATACCATTTAGCGAACAAGCGTATGTTTTTCCTTTGGTTTTGGGACGTTAGTTTCCTCAAAGGGGAATTTCAGTCAAAAAAATTCCGTGCCTTCTCAATCGTTCTCTCGATGGAGGTGCTTCATATGGGAGGTTGTAAGAGAGGAAAGTAGTGTGCGTGTGTCGTTAGGAAAGTACTCTTAGGCCGCCAACCACTGGTGTATACGCATAGGGATTCCAAATCTTTCCAGAGTTTGGAGCAATATCCGTCAATTCTGGTCGTTTAATTAACTACAAGCGCCGACCCCAGAGGTGCCTAAGTCGGAGGTGAAAAGCTCATATCAAAACGCATCGCAACAGTGTTTACGTCATTTAGTGTGTTTTGTATCTGGATGGAATCCGAACTAAGTAGCGCAATATGATCCGCCTACTCCAAGTGTTTCAAGTCTTCCCCGGTGTCTGTCTTGTGTGATGAAAGTGTTGCGAAATCACGCGAGTTCCGCTAATTCTTGGTCCTTGTTTCAAATCGGTCACTGGTGCTTTACATCTCTACTTTTACTCTGGCTTGACAGATGTTTGTTGCTTATGTAAGCGTGTCAGTTTTGTGACCCACCCGCTTCGCCAGTTTCATACTGCTAGATCGTCTGTGGTCTTCGCCGTCGGCTCCTGAAAATATTTAGGGGACCTGTACTGTCACTGGGTTATCACGGAGGGCTGGTATTGTACGGTCTAATTCATCCAACAAGCGTGGCCGGTTGGTAACAAACAGCGTGCGCTTTCGGATTGATTAATGCCGTTCCTGTATTTGCCCACTCATATTTGGCTTCCCTAGTTGGTGGGGCGAGATGGCTCAAGTGGTTAGAGCGCGCATTTACTGACCGGAAGGTCCGTGGTTCGAACCCAACCTCTGCCTCTCGGTTTCCCCTGTCTAGGCTTGGGCAACCTGGCAGCATCCCAACCCTCGTGCTTCCTTTGGGTGGCATGGCAGCTAGGCACCGGAAGGGTGTTACAGCTGAACGATTTCCTTGGTTGATGTGGTCCACCTCGCATAGCTCTGCCTAGCCGGATATCTGCGGGTGACGACGGTGCATGTACTGGCAATTCTTTTGCTGGCGAAGCAATCGGCTTGTAATTTCAACCCCTTTGCAGAGCTGATTTTAGAAATTCTAGGAAAATATCGGTTTAACTTTCCAGTGCTAGACTGCCTCCCTCTCTCTACCCTCATTCAGACGCTCAATTACCTTTCCAACAAGGATCTTCAGGCAGTTAGCGAACTAAATTCGAACAGTGCTCACAGTAAACGCAAAGCAAAAAATGAAGCGGACGGTTCTCAAAGAGCACTAATTGTTCCCCGAACATTCATTATGCGTCCGGGGTTAGCCCTTCTCTTGGGTAATCTGGGACGTCTGGACCTGCTTCAGGTAAGGGTATTTTCATCATTCTGATCAGTTATTTACTTGGAGACTCTATGGATACTTACCTAACGCATCATTCTTCGTACTTTCCGACTCAGCACCCATCTGTCAGCCACTTTTGAACAGCGCATAACTGCAGTTTTCACTTGTATAGTATTCATGGTTCTTCTGAGATGAATCTTTTCCAACTCAGACCTTTGTGGTGCATCACTACGTTGCCAACTTTTGTTATCCCTACTTGAGTAGATAACAGTTTTGCATTTGGTTTGACTAAAGTTTCAGTTTTTGAGTTCACTCTCCGAATCCGGTTGTGCACTGCATTAGGAGGGCTTGTTACGTTGACCTATCATAGTGTGGTTTTCACCAATTTGTCTAGGGCGTTGGATCTGCCGAAGTTGTTTTCCGTATAAACAAGATCAAGGTCACATGACGTGATATTCATCTGTCTGTCGATGTTAGAATTTCCAGTAGTTTGGCGTATGCTGTTACACGGGTCAATAACCTGACCACTACCAGGCTTTCTGTTCGATCGGTATGATTGAATCACTGCTGCTGATTTGTTCAAAAGCTTTAAATTACTTCACGATACCTCGTAAATAGCACCAGATCGGTCCTACTAAACAAGTCTCATTCAATTGGTATCCCTTGAAAGCCTGGGTGGATTAAAAACTCCACCAAGTTGTGGTGAATTGTAGTTGTGGAAGCCCGAAGAAATTCCACTCTCTTCTCCAACAAGCGGTCATGCTAAAATACCGTTTTATTCGCCTTTTCTGAGGTTTCTCGACCTTCTGACTCAAAAACACCTAGCCAGCGTGGTTTGTCATATATTCACACGATTGTATTGTATTGCCCCTCTTTTCGTGTGCTTCCTGACATCCTTTTTCTTCATACAGTCCCCGGGACCCGTCTACTTCACCACGTTCAGCACACTTCCAGTGCATATTGTCGAACAGACAGAATTTGAACAATATGTGACTGAACACGCCGCTTCTTTAGGCCCTGGTCATGAAGTAAGCGATGGAGGACCTTGTGGTCACCTGCCTCCGCTCAAGAGTCGTGTACTGGATCCAGTGAGCCCCCAAATTTCTGCCAAGATGAGCAGCGTTGACGTGGTTTTATCCGGTGCCGGTACGTCTTGGAATATTTCCATTAATGTCCTTGGTTTTCATCTGCCTGACCGTGTTACATCAAGAGGTGAAAACCTGTCTTCATTGGTTAACTGGTCAACTTGATTCCAGGGCGCAATCTGGGGCAGTCGTATACACCCTCTAATTAAATTACCTTGCGAGATTCCATCTCAGGTGATTGCCTATCAATGTGTCGGACGGCCCGAGGTTTCAACTCTACTCGAGCGTTCTCGCTGCTGTTGTGTATGCTCTTCAGTAATCGGACAGTATTTCGCCTCTCGTACCTCTTTCGAGTTGTATTGCAGCTCCGCACTGACAGGTTACCACAGCTGATTGTGTCGAAACGGGATTTCGCATACTGTGGACTTATTGTCTTTCTATCGAGCTGTTCAACCAGTCCAATTAGTTCTCTTTGGAGGCGCAAAGCACTGAGTACATTTCACGCTGCAAAATTACTCAGGGAAGTTTACCGGAAGCAAACTAGAGAATTCTTATAAATCGGAGAAGTTGTGCGCCCATTCTCGCTGATGAATTTCTTCTCTGTAAAGAATGCTCTATCGTTCCACTTACACGCTCGTTCTCACAGAAGACCTCTTTCTCTGCATTAACCCATTCCTGACACATCTTCGGATTGATTACAATTCGGTTCATTCTCGGTATCTTTTCGGATGAATATTCAATCGAAATCAAAAGTTAACCCGAACCTAGATGACGGCGTACCACAATGGAAATGAGACCGCGATTTTTTCACATCAATGTAGCTTTGACTACAATGAATGAAAACTCATCCCTTAGTGTTGATGCATACTAACCCGATAAACATCCGGCAAGGGCAGGAGTCTTGTTTTCCAGCATGGGTGGCGAAGATCTGCCCTGACCAGACATCGGAAGAAGCAGTGTGTCCTTCCGAAATTATTCAGGCACCAAGTTTAAGTCCACAAGGATCAGCATGGTTCGCCAGATAGTGCAGTGATGGCTCCACTCTATCGTTATGTTCTCTCGAGGTGGAGGATACTGGTTCTGAATAGCTGTAGGATCCCACCGAGAAACGTGGACTGAGCTGTTCTGGCACACAGAAACTGCAACAACTGTGCACGATTCGCTTGTTTTCTGCAAAAGTACGGTACTGATAGATCCTTCGTGGTCATGTTGCAGCCCTAGCTGACAAGTAATTCCTCGCATCTGGGATTCCATCGAATTCTGGTTTACAGTAAACTAAATGTGACAGACAAATTTTGCGGCTGGTATTCGTAAGGTATTTCAGGGATAGAACTATTTTCCAGGTGCCAACGACTCATTGACATTATCCAATGTGAAACATCAACTGTTCAATAGGCCATAAGATCACTTTCGACTCGTTGGCAAAGCACTGCGTATATGAGAGAGTCTATGTTTGACGTGGATGAAAAACTTTCCGTAATTGCCTCAGAGGAATATGACCTAGCAAAGGACGGTCAGCAGGGGAGACCGACTTGGCGTTCAAGGTTAAGTCTCCGAATGACTTGGCGTTTTTTTATTAAAAAATCAGCACGACCTTCAAACAGCACTCCAGTTTATTACCCAGTGTGAAAGAACTGCAAAGGAAGATGATGGGTTTCCTCAAACAACAGAAAAACGATTTGATTCCATGAGCATCCAGTTAACACGAACAGTTAACAATTCAGTCCATCTTTCCCTCCAGATGGACTTGATTTCATGGAATTCTCTATTCGAGAAGTTCTTTTATTTTCATAAGGCACACTCAGTTCCACTGATATTCTACCTCAGTGGTAGTTGTCCTGAATTTGTTTCTATTTTTTACTGTTTTCAAGCCACAGATTTTCAAGTTTACTGTGTCACACATTTATGGTCCAATTTTTCTAGGTTGGATTAGTGTCGTTGGAATATCAACCCGAAATGGCTCAACATCAGATGAGGAGGAGTTAGAAGCTGTAGAATCGCACTCATCTTCTGGCCAAATTCACCTATGTGCGTGGACACCTGGAGGACTCGGGATCTCGGTTCGGAAGCCGCCATTGGTCCCTAATGCAGTGAATAGGCGTGGAAAGCGCCTACTGTTTATGCGTGAATTCGGAGGCGACGCATCCTAGACCTCAGTGATCCATACCACTCAAGTGTACATTATCCAGCCCAGCCTGTAAATATATATTGTGACAGAAAGCTATCCGCGGGTTCAGTCACCTAGTCTTTACAATGTAGCGTGGGTAATCAGGAAGTCAGCGACACTTGACGTTCACAAGGATGTAGTAACGGTGCACGCCGCCTTTGAAATGATCAGCTATGAAATTTGATATTATTGGAGCCGCACACATTCGCACAGTTTGGGTGACGCAGAAGAGCAAACCGCAGGGAGGCAGCAATGTGCGCTCGTTGCAATCGAAAAGGCAGGTACACGTCAAGTAAGGTATAAAAAATAGCTCAATGTCACCCAAAAGGGTGCAGAAGTGGGCTGCAGCTTCCTTTCTGGAGCTCGTGGTGGCCCACCAGGGGTACCTGTATTTGAAAGAGAGAAAGGGATGCACACACTAGCTCATGTCAGCAGGTACAGTCTAGTTTCAATTACGCTACATTAGACACTAGCGCTGAATAACAACGAGTGGCCTTCACGAAAACGAACAATCCATCAGATGTCCACACCAGCCTTGTGTGAGTAGTTCCCTTCATGTCTTGTAATTATTTTAGCCAATCCATACTTGAGTGAAATTCTGTCAACACTAGGCCTCCGAGTGATAAGTATACTAATTAACCCTGTGTGGTCAGTCTGACCTGCTTGAGCATAGCTCCCGAAAGGGGCAAGATATCCAGACAAAGCAAAAAGATTGTAAAACCACGTGAAGTGCATATTCTTGTCAAATACCTCGGATTGTTGCATGATACCCGGACACCAACTCAATCACGGAAATACCAAACGAGGTTTTTCGAGAAATACACTCATTTGCAACTCAATTTGGTTTTCACGAGTGCCTCAACTGAATCTCTCGTTTATGAGATTCTACAACTGAATGTGTCGAAGAGTTTTCAGCAACCTTATGAGTAGTTTCCTTTATAACAAAATGAGGTTTTTGAGAACACCCCCGCAACATAAGCACATGATTTGGTAGCCATCCCTTTGCGTCATCATCTCTTTACACATTTCAACAAAACCATTCTTTCGTCTCTTACTACGAAAAAATGCTTGGAAATGAAAACATACCTTACTCGGCCATATTCCAATTGATCGTATTTTTCGGTCTCATATCTGCTTTTGACTCTGACGATCGTCTGAAACCGTGGCATTGTTTGGCGATGAAGGGTACCCTATGTAAATTCTTGTATCGTATAGAGGCTTTATATGCCTCCTCCCTGGGTGCATGGGTATCTACCAGGAATTCTCTTTTGAGTTCGCCACATCAGACACGTGTGTTCTTTGTCGCCCTTCCTATCTGGCATCGTAATTGGTGTGCTGCTTGAGTGGTCTTTACTTACCTCCAACACCTCGAGGACCAACATATTCCCGTGGCGTTCGTTCACAGACATTAAGTACGCCGGTGATGTTGCTTATCCTGGAACAGACCCTTTAGCATTATAATAAACAACCCGAATAGTTCCACTGCATACTTAAGGTATACAATTCCCACCTGTGAAGTGTAAAATGCTGATACAAGGTCAGCTGGGATCAAACCTCATGCCTCCTGCTCGCATGTGAACGCATCGATGCGGTGGATCAGGCCGTCTCTCTGGTCAGCTGCATTTTTCCCGGCGGACTGACGGAAGAAGAAATCACTTTCTGAGTTGGGAAATTCATGGCAGCATTTGCCAACTTTTATATTTGTGGCGCTGCCTTGACGTCAGGTAATCTGTCATAGGTTATACAGTGCCGTGATCCGATCTATCCTGCTTTATGGATCAGAGGCCTGGCCGCTGCTTGCGACCACTGTTCCCTCCGAAGCGTTGCTTGGTCTGATGGGAACATCAGATCAGTGGTACCGAACTACGCCAGATTATTTTCGGGGAAGTTCACTCTCGACAGATCAGCTGGTCACACTGCACAGGTTACACTGATTAGACCGTGTACTTTGTATTCCGAAGGACCGTTTATCTCATCCTCGGTGGGTGAAGCTTTGGTTTGCACTTTGGTACACGGTTTTTAGGCTGGAAAACGGAGTTGTGACTTATCACAGCAGAAAGCTCCAACATGATTCGACTAGTTTGAAAGGTCTCTTGCTTCCGCGCGTCTAAAAATGCTAAAAATTTGTTCTGAAACATCGAACGTAGGCTTTATTGTGTTAGTTAAAGCTAGGCACTAGAACATGACGGTTCCCGTAAACTCTTCCGTGGATCGCTCTTATAAATCTAATTTGTGGGCTGTTGAAGGTTTCAACAATCCTTATAGCCCTTAGTATGTCAGACATAACATACTTATGTATATCTATGTAAATCAGATATGGTGAAAGTACTGTAAACGCTCACAGAAACACGTGCATGGTGGTGTCCGCACTATATGAACTCCTTCCAAACAGCAAGTTCCACAGGTTGTAGCCTTACAAGAACGACAGATGCGCTTTTCTTATTGTTGGGGCTTTTCCAACTGAACTCCGTTTCCTGTGTAGAACGCGCTGGTTAATGACATTTTCACCACTAGTAAAGATAAAGTCGTGCGTTGCTTCATACGATGTATCATGTCCCACTTACGTCTGGTGTCGTCGTAAGTTGCCTGTTGCTAACAGATGAACGCGTTTTGCCACACCACCAACGGTAGGGGTACTTCGCACAATGGGAGGAATGGATCCTCAGTATATTTGTCCGGTATTTTAGACAACGTTGGCGCAACTTCGAGAGCATGAACAATCCTGCAAATAAACAGCTCGGTAATTATATTTGTAATGCGCTACTCACAAAGTTGCTGAAAATTCGTCGACAGCCCACGACGGGTTTCGCCCTTCTTGTAGCTCATCACGTAGGCGCAGTCCCAGAGTTTCCGTCAACCTTATGTTCTACTTGAAACCAAACTGCACGAACTTAGCGAAATACACTCATTTGCAAACAAATTTGGTTTGACGGAAACTCGGGCACTGCACCTGCCTAATGAGGCCAAGAAGGGCGGAACCGGTCGTGGACTGTCAGCGAATTTTCAGCAACTTTATGAGCAGTGCAGTAGGAATAAACATGTATCGCGACATCTCGAATATCGTAGTGACTGAAACATGAGGCGGCCTGGTGCAGGACATTCAGTTGCCTGGAAACATCACAAACTAGAAATTCAGCTACGTTCCAGGTGAGTCTCTCGAAAAACCAAATTAGTTTGCAAATGAGTGTATTTCGCTAATTACTTGTTCTTGACCTAACACTCAGCAGTTAGTTGTGAAAAATTCGAAAATTACACGAATAAGGGCAAAAGGGTTCACTACTGGTCTACGAACTTCACGTGTATTCGTATCATCTACGGAAGTTGTTATATCACGAAAAAATCTATCTCTACACCACTCTGCCGACGATTTGTGCACGGAAAATGAAGAATAGGATGACGCCCCTCTGTAGCGTGTGTGCATAGTACACTCCGCTGAGTACCATCAGTTCATCTACTGACAGTCCCCGGGCAGCACTGTTGCCATACTAGAGCACGACGCACACACTACTGCTGTCGATGAGCCGTTCCAATGCACACAGTTGAGCGCGCATTTTATTGTCATATGTGTTTTCAACCCGGGATGAGTTCTGAAAAGTACCTTGGATTTCCGACTAACCCTTGTGTTTGAATCTTCTACACTCGAGCTCATTCTTTCACCTATAAGGCTATCTATAAAACCGCATTTTACACTTCACCATCTGTTGATGTCAGTTATGCGTCGACCCGCTGAAAGTTGAGGCGTCTCGAAGTCTCCAGACGGCTACCTTAAGTGCTAGACATCCCCAGGAGACTATGCGCACGTCAAATGCCCTCAGCTCGGAGGCGTCAGTCGCACCTGACTCCAACGAGCTCAGTACTGATCGCTCACCATACTGGGCTGTCAGGCTAGATTAATGAACCGCTTTGCCTCCATAGGTGTGGGGGGTCGTTTCAAATCAGTTACGACCACTCAGTGGTAAATCAATTACCCATCTTTACGGTAGTTTGGTGGTTTTCAAAGCTCGTACCAAAGGTTTCCGGTAGGAATGGATAATCTGACGATGAAGTTGCTCCACCCAACGGGCAAAACATGTACCTGTTCAGACTGGCAACGATAAGTTAGAACTACGTTCCGAATTGCAACCTAAAACCCACCACCACCACCCAACAGTCCGCTAGGTTGCTTAATCTGAATCGTTGCTACTTCGTGTCAAGGCTGAAACTCGTAATTCTTTCTTTGGCAGGACAACTCTTCGTATAAAACTGCCTATACTAACCTTGGAAACAACTTGAAAACATACGGGCTCGCAAGAGGGATTATGCTTGCTGAAATATATCTGGGCAGTCTAAACGTGCGGTGCGCAAAAAGGTCAATCGGCCTGATGTCCATGCCCCTTTTGTCCTGAGCAGTTATGCGTCAGAGTCTACACCCGAGGAAGCTAGCTGAAAATTGTGCGAATTCCACATTGTTCCACGTTCTCTGACATGCGCAGCGTGTGGATCCGATACAAACGTAATTTCCTTTCATCTCAACTGTAGTGTGCATGCTGAGTACCCTAACTGCCTTCAAGTAGATCAAGACGTAGTCACTAACTAAATGGGTCACTGACCATTGTGTAATGAATTCCCCGGCCTGACTGTTCAGATGAGTGGCAACAACAGAGGCCGGGCCTGACCAATCCAGTGTCCGAAAGATGACCAGGTCTCAACCGTTCGCACCACAACCGGGTGGCTCTAAGTCCCAATTGCTGCAATTGTCATTTGTTTGATGGAGACATCACCGGTCCGCCAGTCGTATGACGCCACGGACAGTACACTTTACGCCCGGTGGTCTTCCCACCACTGAAACGGGAAGTGACCAAGGATGGAAATACTGATAATGTGAATTGTTTGGTGTATTGTGCCAATCGAAATTCTCCAGTCTGTTTTTTAGAAACCACCACGGAAATAACATTCTGAGTCTTTTAGGGGTTTTTAAAGAAGCATGGTGTGTTTAATTGCCTACCGGCTACCCACGTGGGACATTCGAGTCTGTGACTATCCATCTACCGGGAAAATGTGCAAATTTTGCATTTTTAAAAACTTTTTGGTATCAGATATACCTTTGTATGCATATTTTCTTTGCGATAATAATGGGCTTGTCTTATGTGAACGCCAACCCTAATCAAGGTCACGTAATACCTCCACAAAAATCTGTGCTCGCGTTTTAGGGTGTTAGCACCTACGAAAGAAAGTCAGAAGATGAAACAGCCCATGAAATGTTTAGTTTTCCTGACTCCCGATTCTCAAAAATACCTCAAGTCTGAGCTCTACTCCTGCTAAGGGTCGGAAGGCATTAATACGGAAGCATAATATCATAATACGATATGGTTTTTAGCGTACATCTATTCTTGGCCTCCCCTGCCTCACCTTGTCTATATCTACTTCTTTTAGCGTGCACCCGGACTACGATTTGAATCTTACGCGCCCCCACAATGCTTATCGTTCGTTCCGCACTCCGTTTTACCCCTTTCTCCATGGGTGTTGATTAAATACATATGCTTGCCATCGCCATAATTCGCGTTCCTTTTCAAATATTCGGTACATGCCGTGGAGTTATGATTGGGGGGACATACCTGGTGACCTCCAAACGTTAAAACTGGCAGTGCCACGTGCAGCGCCGAAAGCTAAACAAGGATGGAAGGATAGTTCAATCCTGTGTCGCATACAGGTGGATATTAGCTGAATAATTCATAGAATGAGTTTTTACGTCGCGATGTGATTTCCAGGCTGCCTACCACTGCAGATCAACCGGAGAGTAAACAGTTCCTAAATGAATGAAGACATTTGTTCAATCTTAAAGGCTCACGTAGTATACAACAGAGAAAATTTAACCCGCGAGGTCTAGAGATCCAGGGCACTCCGGCGCCAAATCCTACACGAAGGATTAAGAGCTACTTGATGTTAATAACTGGTCCACAGAAACAATGAACTAATTAATTGATAATAGGCAAAGCAATTAAGATCAGATGATTTCAGTGAAAGCTTTGTGATGAATTGGCTATCAATAATTCGCAGCATGTTGGACGTATTACTTGTCCAGCTGCATAGCGTCCACCCAGAAGCAATAAATACTGTGAAATTAGATTTATGGAAGTATCTTGGACAAGGAACAGGCTTTTTCTGGCCGTGATATGAATTTATGAGCATGCACAATAACGTTAAATTTCCCCAGAGCGCGACACATCCTGCGCTGTAGCGGGGGGAGAGTTAAAATCACTACTAAAATGTCGGATAGAATCCAGACAATACGTCGTACCATGTGCTGCAGACAATTATGTTGTGTATATCTAAGACTGCAGCTACTCTGTTGCTTGCGTTTAAATGTGCGAGTGCCGCATAGTCCCAGGTGATGCCATACCATAAATTCCCTGTATGGAACTTCCATATATCAAGGAACATTTATGATGAAGCTGTATCTCATTGTAGTGGACAGATTGCGAACCTCAGCAACCCATTAGACCATACCGGATGGAACCGTTTCTGCTTTCATATGGTTATTCCCACCAGGTCATTCAGAATACATATCTAAAAACATAGTCTCCCAGCCCTCTGGTTGAAATTTGGGAAAGGTCGGGTTACTTCGCTAGACTTACAGCAACCGCCGCTGCGTTGCGGTCAGCATTTTGAGCTTAGTGCCTTAAATGAGAGCTCAACTCGTCCACCTGACTTCGTTTGGTGGGCACCACGGCAGTCCCAAGTCTACATTAAATCATGAAATCCACATATAAATGTACGTTCATGCCACGCAGGATGTGTAACGACATCAGCTGTGTTCTTATTTACTGCATAGAACAGAGTAGACTAGTAAAACCTCCGACTGCTGACACCTACCTTTCCCAATTTATAATTTAAACTCATTTCATGTCTTACTTATTACTCACATGTATGCGGGCCTCAGCTGTAGTCATGTCAGTAAGTAATTGTGCGCCTCTTTGATGGCGTTTTTCACATGAAAAAAATATAATGTCACATTGCAAGACCACACGGGCCACACTCATTTAGGAAGCAAGTTTATTTATTAGGAAAGCTTTCTTACCATATCCCTCCTCTTTGTTTCCTGAAACAAGCAAAGTGCAGTGCGAAATGACACAAATAATCCGCTCCTTGAAAAAGCTGTTGCAGATTCGAAAGCCGTCCTTCACCAGGAATACACAACTTGCATCCATGTTTGGAGGGTTAGTTGTTTGATAGACGACCTGCAACGGCCGACTGGAACCGTGCATGGCATCAAAACGCTCGAAAACAGCCAGAATAAGGCAATATGATGAGGTATGGCAAAACTATCATCGGCTACAAAAATAAACGGAAAGTGGATGAAGCTCAAATGATGAATAACCGAGGCCGACACTTTACACCAACTTCAGCCTACGATGTTCCGGCGAACTGTCAGTACCCACATGCAGTCAAGAGTAGTGGATAAGTGTTTGCAAGTACCATCCCTGCTCATTAAGGCGATTCTGGAGGCTTTTCAGAGGCCTAAAGAACCGTCTACAGACGGAATGAAAGAAGAAAAACGGATGGAAGATCAAGTATTCCGACTGACAAAAATAAGCTGCACAGAAGCCGCTGAAAAGACCAGATAAAAAGTGTTGGAATCAGACGTCATTCATCAAGTACTGGTAGCACCGATTTCAACTATGTTTAACAGGTCGATGCAGACAAGCTTTGTATCCCAAGCATGAAAAAAAGAGTGGTTAAACAATTAAACTGAGAGACGCGCCAAGAACGTCCTAGGTATCTGCCGCCTGGTGAGGTTAACCGTGCCACTGCGAAAGACAGTGAGGAGATGGGACAATAAAGATATTGGCTGGATGACAACAGATCATGTGCCATGCGAGTCACTCGTATCATATGTAATATAACTTGACATTGCTTCATTTTACCTGGGTCAAAACACACCAGCTGTCGGAACCTTTTAGGCTCAAACAGACGTTCTTGAACTTGTGGATCACATACAGCATGTCAGCACTGCAGAGTCAACTATCGTAATACTTTTGGCTTGCACTCCCAGGGGCCCGGCAAAATTGAGGCAGCTGAATGGTGCTCAAAGTCAATCAGGATGTACCGGATGGCCGGTGAAAATCAGCAATCACAAGAGGCCGCACACCCCACCATTTGAAATCATGTCCAATACACGAAAAACCCTTTGAGCATGGTTGACGTCAGTAACAGCTCACTGGTGGATAATCCCCAGGGTACATGCACCATTCTTTTGATCGTAGACTGAAGGAATACGCGCCCCAAACAACGCGGGGTCACAGCAAGGTCGTGGCCGAGGGCTACATTCAATCATACTCTCGTTTACATACTCCCTACTGTTTGGGAAATGAGCCTATTATTATCAGGCTGACGGCATCTCCAATTCATGAAACCTCGCTGCTTGCTCAGACTAATCCATGCCTGTCACGGTTTGTAAATCAACGACATGTTCTGAGTCCTCTAGGTGTGACATCAAATTTTCAGGAAAGTCAGATTCCTAAAAGCAAGCGGTGAATGCCCGAAATCTACTGAGACCCTCAACTCCGCAAGATGCTGACCGGGCAGACAACGCCCCGTCAATATGCAGTGCATCACAGCCTTGTATCGAACCCAGACAGCGCGAATCAGCGTTGATCAGGGTATGACAACGCCCCCGCAATATGCAGCGAATCACAGCTTCTTACCAAAGCCAGACTGCGTGCGTCACCAGTGGACGAAGTTCATACAGTGTCCCTTTAATAAATAGATTGAGGCCGTTGCATTTTTGCACTCGCATGCACTCACTTCCTTGTTCGAAATATAGCTGTTGTGTACCCTTTTGTAATTCTTTTCTCGATCACTGGGCACTGGAGCAAGTTCAGCAAGGTACAGTACAAAACACGCTGAATCGTTCAAATTTCAACAAGCAAAAGTTCCTGGAGTGAAAATTATTTGCATTAACCTAATTTGATTATCTCGCGGCACGCTTACGGCATCTCCAATTCATGAAACCTCGCTGCTTGCTCAGACTAATCCATGCCTGTCACGGTTTGTAAATCAACGACATGTTCTGAGTCCTCTAGGTGTGACATCAAATTTTCAGGAAAGTCAGATTCCTAAAAGCAAGCGGTGA
Organism: Opisthorchis viverrini; assembly: GCF_000715545.1. NCBI lineage: Eukaryota > Metazoa > Platyhelminthes > Trematoda > Opisthorchiida > Opisthorchiidae > Opisthorchis > Opisthorchis viverrini. Next base: position 1,780,260 of record NW_008751668.1, read on the forward strand.
ATGCCCGAAATCTACTGAGACCCTCAACTCCGCAAGATGCTGACCGGGCAGACAACGCCCCGTCAATATGCAGTGCATCACAGCCTTGTATCGAACCCAGACAGCGCGAATCAGCGTTGATCAGGGTATGACAACGCCCCCGCAATATGCAGCGAATCACAGCTTCTTACCAAAGCCAGACTGCGTGCGTCACCAGTGGACGAAGTTCATACAGTGTCCCTTTAATAAATAGATTGAGGCCGTTGCATTTTTGCACTCGCATGCACTCACTTCCTTGTTCGAAATATAGCTGTTGTGTACCCTTTTGTAATTCTTTTCTCGATCACTGGGCACTGGAGCAAGTTCAGCAAGGTACAGTACAAAACACGCTGAATCGTTCAAATTTCAACAAGCAAAAGTTCCTGGAGTGAAAATTATTTGCATTAACCTAATTTGATTATCTCGCGGCACGCTTGGAGTATGTTTTTATCAGGAAGGTCAGCTTCCTGAAAGCAACCACTGAATGATCGGAATCTACGGCGACTCTCAGCTCCGCTGGGTGTTGACCAGACAGACAACGCCCCCTCAATATGCAGCGCGTCACAGCCTTGCATCAAACCCAGACAGCGCGAGTCAGCGTTGATCAAGGACAGACAACGCCTCCGCAATATGCAGCACGTCCCTGCCTCGTACTAAAGCCAGACCGCGTGCGTCAGCACTGGACCAAGTTCAGACACTGTCCTTCCGATAAAAAGCTTGAGGCCGTTGTACTTTTCGCACTCGCACGCACTCGCGCTCTCGCACCCACTTTATTGGAATATAGCTATTGTGTTCCCTTCCGTGGGCCTTTCTCTCTCCGACACTAGGCACTGGAGCGGGTCAGCAGCAGACACCACAGACCGGCGAATCAGCAGATATGACAGTTCATACCAAGCTTGATACCCAGGATAGAAGTATGGGTCCCCATCCTTCTGCGTTGCAGACTGTGATGTAAATTTAGCCGGATTAGACTCATTCTGAACAACGGGACCTCAGTCCTACCCACTGGTATGAATCCTACATCTGGCTTTACCATTCGATGCAGCTGCGAATGCGACGTCATCTGTCGTTTATCAGCTAATTAGGCGGGTTCATGAAGACCAGTAGTCAATAAATTCATCCTACGTCACTTTTGGGTGATTGGCATTCCAAATCACTGAACAGGTATACTTGTGTGTGATGTGTGACCTGCTCTTTAGAAAACCCAAAGTGAGAAGGTTGTCGTTTAATGCCAGCGAGTTTTTGCCATTTGCCACTTCGGCGGAAAGCTGCTCGTGTAAATGAAACGAAAATGGCGCGCACAGCGCCCAAAGCAGCATTCGGTGCCGACTCTGATGCGCTCCTGATCGGTTTCAGCATGCTAGAGGAGACACCCGTAAGCAGGGATATTTTGGTGTTTTTGAGTGACCTTGTAGTCTTGGCTGCACTAAGACACTAAAGCTTCCCTAAGTCATCTGTGGAGCCCTTGAAGTCCATTTTATTACCAAAGTTTAGGTGGGCAGCTGCTTATATGGCCGTCAGAATAACCCGCCCGGTGCGACTAAGCGTGGAAGACCACTTCCAGAGTAATACATATTGAAGAGGCGGTATAGGTGTTCTCTGATGCCTGCGGAATATACTTCTTCTCAACCTTTGTTGCCAACCGGGTAATAGACGTGTATAATGTCGTGAATCAAGCAGTTGACGCACGTAACTTGAAGCTCAGTCAAGGATATACATCCTCACCTCAACGCATTGGCCGTTAGCTACGTCAGAGGCCCATTGAATTACGACCTCAACAAACAACCCGGTAGACCGTAGTTGGATAAACAGGTTAGTGCATTCGTGTTCACGACGGAGCAGTTTTCTGTTTTGGTGAAGCTATGTTTCTAGCGTTACATTAGTGCTGTGAGTGAAACAAATAGGCTTCAGTGAGCATACAGCAGTTTAAAGAGGACCGGAAAATGCAACTCACATGTACGACAAATCCACAAGTGTGGCCGGTGACGCCGTTCGTGCGTAGCGACTTTAAGCTTGAGATGGGGACTCAGTTATTCGAACGATTGTAAATCGCCGACACCTGTGATCGATCTGGTCATAACTCGCTTCCACGAACCGGATAATCGCAATTCCCAGACTCTTCCTATCTAAGGAGAAGATGGACCATGGAATATGGTCGTGCCGCAAAAACGTTGATGTTTTCCTCAAGCAAGCTTGCTAAGAGACTGATTTATTTGAAAGAAAAGGCGTGATAAGCGACTGATTTAGGCCCTTTTATTTCAAACATAGGTGCCAACATTAGGATCTCTGCGAATATATCCTCAACCATTTGAAAAATTCAGCGATATCCCCGCAAAAGTCGTGCAACCTGTCGGCCGATCAATTCTCACTATGACGGATGCCATCTGTTAGTAAACGTACAGCGCTAACTCATATCCAAAGGAACAATGAAACTGCTTGACTTTACGCCTCAGGTCGTTTGATATCATGCTATTAGACCGGTTTAATGCATTATTTTATGTTCATTCAGAAACAACCTTACCAGTGACAAACTAAGCTTGCTGGTGATGCTAGTTAAACTGAGTTACATAATTATGGTGCTGTTGGATAACAAGTGAGGGTGCACTGAACGTTTTGTTATGTAGAATAAAAACATAGATGGGTTGACGTATAAATTTTCGGTAAGGTCTTTGCAAATATGGCTTGCTAAAACATCATTGTCAACCTCCTTTTGTTCTTAATTTTTTTTGGGAGGATATTCCGCATTTTCGGTTGCAACAACCTCATTCAGCAGCATCGCGCTGGACTAAAACAAATGTACTACCTAGCTGGTGTTTTGTAAAACTGCCAAGAAAAGTGCATCTTCTCCAGCGCCTGTTTCCACTGGAGTTCCTCAAGGCTCCGTTCTAGGACCACTGCTGTTTCTGGTCTACGTCAACGACCTCCCAAATGTTCTTACAAGTCCACGTCTAGTTTTTGCGGACGACTTGAAATCCTGGAGTTCCAAAGCCACTGCCCTCCAAATGGATGTAGACGCTGTAAAGCAGTGGTCGTTGGACTGGCACCTTCCTCTGAATGACGAAAAGTAGTCCATATGTCGTTTGGAGTGGACTCAGCGAATGCCTTTGTTATGCATGGTGAAGAGGAACCAAAAAACATCACGAGGATATATGCCATGAAGGAGTTGGGCATCTGGGTCTCNAGGAACAATGAAACTGCTTGACTTTACGCCTCAGGTCGTTTGATATCATGCTATTAGACCGGTTTAATGCATTATTTTATGTTCATTCAGAAACAACCTTACCAGTGACAAACTAAGCTTGCTGGTGATGCTAGTTAAACTGAGTTACATAATTATGGTGCTGTTGGATAACAAGTGAGGGTGCACTGAACGTTTTGTTATGTAGAATAAAAACATAGATGGGTTGACGTATAAATTTTCGGTAAGGTCTTTGCAAATATGGCTTGCTAAAACATCATTGTCAACCTCCTTTTGTTCTTAATTTTTTTTGGGAGGATATTCCGCATTTTCGGTTGCAACAACCTCATTCAGCAGCATCGCGCTGGACTAAAACAAATGTACTACCTAGCTGGTGTTTTGTAAAACTGCCAAGAAAAGTGCATCTTCTCCAGCGCCTGTTTCCACTGGAGTTCCTCAAGGCTCCGTTCTAGGACCACTGCTGTTTCTGGTCTACGTCAACGACCTCCCAAATGTTCTTACAAGTCCACGTCTAGTTTTTGCGGACGACTTGAAATCCTGGAGTTCCAAAGCCACTGCCCTCCAAATGGATGTAGACGCTGTAAAGCAGTGGTCGTTGGACTGGCACCTTCCTCTGAATGACGAAAAGTAGTCCATATGTCGTTTGGAGTGGACTCAGCGAATGCCTTTGTTATGCATGGTGAAGAGGAACCAAAAAACATCACGAGGATATATGCCATGAAGGAGTTGGGCATCTGGGTCTCCTCAAACTTATCCTTCTCACTAAATCATGAGAAATCGGTTCAAAAGGCATTCGCCATTTTACGGATGATCCGACGCACCTCCCGTATTACTCGCATGGACTTCTAAACGCTCTATGGGGCCTACGTCAGACCGCTCCTGGAATACGCCAACCAAGTTGTCTACTCAGGACGCACGAAAGACGTCACCCTCATTGAGTGTGTCCAGCGAGCCGCTACGAGACTGGACTACGAAACGCGTCTCGCAATGTTTGGTCTCTTTCCCCTGGAGTCCCGTCGCCTCCGAGGGGACCTAATTCTTACTTATGCCCTGTCTGAACAAAGCTTCGCAAACAGGTTTTTCACCATTGACCCAGCAAACACACGGCGGGGACATAGTAAGGAAATTTAAAAGCTCAGAGCACACACATTCATTGGACAAAACTTTTTTTCATTTCGGGTAGTAGCTGCATGGAATGACCTTCCACCGGCGGTTGTTCACGCTCCTTCTAGAACCCTGTTTAAAGCACTATTAGACACTTATTTATGCAAATCCTCGCGCTGGCAAGCATACTGTCCTTCGCTGAGAACATAAAGAGCAGTGCTACACCCTTTTTTCACTTGTGCCTTTCAGGTGAACGACAGCCACTGACCGACAAGAACAAAAGCGACCCGGGAAACTTGGGCACCTCGATCGATCCTGTGTATCAATCCGTGAATCCGTGAGGTTGCAAGAAGCTTCTGGCTATGAGTTGTTGAGCGACGAGACGTGGAAACAATATACGGATTTCTGCCAAAGCTACGTTTCGAGGAAAATAGCCTCTGTGAGCAGCGGATAGTTCGGAAGTATGCTGAAATTACTTGGTAGGGATCTAGCATCTTGAGGAAGGAGACACCCCAAAAGAACATATTTGTAGGCTACATTTTTCGGAAGGATACAAGTCGCTCTGTACTTTAAAAGAGAGGACTATGTTTACTCGTTCACGAGACCAGTGGAGTACCTTAGAAGTCAAACGTAGATACATTGCAGGAACTGGAGCACGTTTTTAAGTGGGATATGGCCCGTTGTTTGGAACTCAATATCTCACTCTTCGTTTACGTGTCCGTGTGTATACCTTACCTCACCGTTGCTCATATCGTGCACACATGAACTGGTGCCCATCAATTTAGCCTATTTAGTTTATTTGACCTAAAGGGGGGAAGAGAGCCTTCTATAGTCATCTCGATGCACAAGTAAAGGCTCTAGATTTTAAACATATTTTACTGGTATTATAACTAACTCTATCATGAAAATGGATCCACTGTTGCATAAAAGTATCTGTCCTCGACGTAAGTATATTTTTAATTATTATCCTCTGGCGCTAACGGTGACGTATATAGACAAATTTGCTTCTTCCACGTGACGTTTTTGGTATTAAGCAGCACTTCATGCTACCGCTGTGGTCACGCTGAGAACTCTAGCTTGTTACCAGAAAATGTATCAACATTGGTTTCCCCACCATACGTATTCTAAAATCATTCTGCAGGCGCATTCGTCCTGGAAATAGGTAGACTAGGGACTAGTGGAACGTAACGAGACACTGCCGCAGAAAAACCAAACGGAATGTATATAAGTATATGCATGTATATGCAATGCTAAAGCAATATGGTCACTGTAGGAAAGTTTACTGCGCGACTGAACCAGTACCGTATTACCTGTGGAGTCATATGTTAATGGAGTGCTCGTCCATAATTAAGAGCGGCTGAATGTTCCTTCTCTGATAAATTTGGACCGAAAACATCTGCACGTATTTTCAGGCACACTGTAGCTGCCACCTAATTTTGTGCAGCTATATCCGACTTTATATAATCCTCATGTAGGTACGAACAGCCCGCGTGCGTACCACTTATCACTTATCGTGCAATAATTCTCGCTTTCCCCATACAAATTATAAGTGGCACTGGCGTCCACCGTTGTTTTTTCATCATAATAATGTTTATTCCCAACTTGTTAGTGGCATGCCATCACGCATGAACATGAGATAGCAGTCAGAAGAAAAGCATAACTGGCCGGGATCGTGGGTGAAGGGGGTTTTTGGGAAAAGGGACAGCGTCATAGGGGGTTGGCATTATCCGATGTAGGCGTGGTCACCACTAAACCGGCACGGGCATGGAAGCACAGTTACTGTGCGTTTTTTAGGGAATAACGAGTAAGATCTGATCGTTAGGATCTAAAGTTGGCGGCCAAAAACAACGGGAGTGAAGGCAAGACAAGATGCTCCATGCCTGAAACATCACAAGAAAAGTGTAAACGGTGGAAAAATGACGTGCCAGAACATAAAATCTGGTGAAGCAACAGAGTTGGCATCATTCAGCCCGTCAAACTGAACCAAAATCTAGAAGCACCGCTGAGGCCTCGTGACCCTGACTGTTGGGTTCATGGCCAGGGTCAGAAAAATTACCAGTGGGGATGATGAAGTGGAAGGATTGGCAAAGCGGATAAACGGGAACGGGAACCTCAGAAATATGTTGTACAGCGAAGCTGCAGAGATTCACTAGTGCCCCGCTTGTGGATCCGGGCATAGTAGTTCCTTGGTAGAGAAAGATGGTGACAACACATGAGCCGGAACGTGAACTGTATAGGTCGGCTTTGCGGGAAGCACATACACATAGAAATGGTTAAGTTCAAAAGAAAGGTCAAACAGATTGGAATTAACATGTCATGGAGGCAGCTGAGGGCAGGCGAGGAGCTTGTTTGTATTTGCAGTTAATGGGACGAGTGAACGAGAGTGTACGGTAGGAGTATGGAGGGAATAATTGCAGGTGTGCTATCAAACTGGATATGGTACACACTTTGGCATGGACACGACGGCGTTGTTCGTCTTCAAAAGTAAAAAACATGGAATGAACGGTTTGCATCACATTCTTTGAACTTATTTCTGCGGTAGGTGCATGTAACAAAAGCTCCAATAAGCTTCATTATTTGTAATGACTAACGCCCCGGTCACTATCCTTAGCTGGGACTAAATGATTGTGGCCAGTTTGCTTCATGATGGAGCCAAAGTTAGCTGACTGGGTTGTTCGGTGTCTAACACCGTCTAAACTATAAATCTGTACTTTATAGTCAATCAGAATTTTTTACACGTTATGTCTTGAGCACCGAGTTTGAAAAAACCTATTGGCAATCGCTGAACCAAATGGATGCACAGCTTATATATCACTGATTTCCTTGCGTCCTCTGAAATTACGACGACATACATTTTCGAAATTCAGCAGTCTGTTACTCTTAGCGAGTAACTAGTCGATAATCCTTGATATTAAAAATGATGTTTGTCCCCAACCATCATATTATGTTCCTTAGAGAAATGTAGTGTTTGTACTGCGGTAAAACTTCTGCAGGTGCAAAGACTGTACGCTTAGAATAGCAGCAAGTTTGGATAGCCACACAAAATATTATCTTGTTTCATGGCAGAGCAGAAGGTACACAATTATTTGGATGGTGGTTGGGATACGCTAATACAGGCCCTACGGTATCATGGCAGGAGGCTGTCAATGAAGACGTGGACGCTGGATGGTGGAATCAACTTGGGTGTTGCATGCCACGACAAGTATAGTAAGCCAACATACCGAGCCGGGAACTTGGAGCATATCTAAACTGAGTAAACTGGATGATTTAGGGTCAATGTGCCAGGGGTGGGAATTGGGTGGTGGAGCCGGAAAACTAACAGACAAATTTAAGGCCCACTTATGGCAATCAAACCACCTACTGACGAGGCTAGTTTACCGCTGATGTTACTCAGATCATGTCTTCGTTCGCACCCATTCGTAGTATGTTCCTGGGCAAATCCGAGCCCTCTTTTTGGGTCGGTCATACACCTTTAATCAGGTTCAGGATCATTTGAGTAACTCTCTTTGCCGCCGCGATAACGATGAAGTAGTATTTTCTCTTCTATGTCATCGAGTACCCACTGCAATTAACCGTTTTTGCTGATTTGGTCCGATCTCTTCCGTTCTACGACCCCTCTCTAATTGTAGCTTGGTACCCCAGTCGGTCGTTGACTATCTCGTCTGGCTTTCGCGGTTGTTGAGTTTCCGCCCTCTATTCATTCATCCATTTTCAGTGGCCCCAATTAGTCCACGAATCAAAACTTGCCTATTTATTTGCATAGCTAACCTAAGTATTTCCGATAGTCGTAGTGAAATCCCTTTTTAAAAGCCGTTTCGTATCATACTAACCGTAGGGATGTCCAACAAACTAAGTACATCGGCGCAATATAGAGCACCAAGCACGTCACGCCTACGAGTTTTCCGTTTTCGTTCTGATATATGTTACTTGTGAGGAAGTGGAACGATGCATTGCATTGATTCGAGTCATTGTCTTTCTTCTCCCGCAAATAGCCCCGATCCACCATCTTCATTTATGTTTTGACGTCCTAAGTAGTTAACTCACATATTCAAGTATATTCGACCTTGGTGACGCTTACCAATTGTGGCCCCAAATCTTCTACCTCTGGCTCTTACTTGCCTATGCAAGACGGGTTTCATCACACTGTAGTATGATTGCTGACAAATTCACTGGTCTCCACTACATGTATCGCATTATTTTGCCGTCTGTTGCTTGCTACACGTCAACCGTGGTGATCTGGCTGCGCGAAAATGAGCGTGTCTCTAATGAGTCGATAAATAAATGGATCATTAGGCTCTCTACGTCTCTTTAGACACCGCTTTCATCTGATAACATAATTTTGGTATCCCGAGGGCTCGTGCATTACTTAGTTGCAAGCCCTATTTTTGAGGTTAATCAAGCTTACTTAAAGGGAACCCAAATCTTGCAAGATCATGGTCTAAACCACAATCGGTGGCCGGTGACGGTTTTCATAGTTGTTTGACATGAGAGGAACGAGTAACAACTTTCTCTCCACACAAATGCATCGCAACAAACAGACGACTAGTGGTCGTCGCTATGTGGTGAATGCCACCCACCTCTGTTACCGTGTTTAGAAACCAAACTAGATACGCAACCCAAATATGCCTCAATAGAACCAAAATGACTCAGTTGTGGACGTTAGCTCCTTGCGGTATGTAGATGGATTTTTATTTCTTGATACGAGAGGTTCTCCTGCTCCATTAGTCCATATATGTTTACCACAAGTAATATGTGATTGCTGCTTTGAGCAGTGCCGGTAGGAGATTTCCGATCTGACTGTTTACGGGTGACAAACCAAGCGAGGTATCTTTTCTTGATTAAACCAGCAACCCACGCCAGCGCCCCCAGAACGGCCACTAGTTTGTGTCCGGTGTTTACCGGAGAATGGGTTTAACGCGGGCTCAGTTCTTATGCTTGGATCTTGAATTAGAGTTCCGGAACTACAGCAAGCTCCCATAAATGAAGCACGGAAAGTACGCACAGGTGCATTTCTTTAGCCACTTCGTCGAGGAGTTTACATCTCAAGGGCTGTGGTGAACAAACAGGAGTAGCCTTAGTGACTGGTGTAAAGCGGCATTTGTAAGCAGTATCATGCAATGCGTTCATTTACTCGGCACCTGACCGACATTCTCACAGGTTGGATCCACATGAGGGGAATGATAATCAGGACGAAAGAACTTAACTTGTTAATGCTCTACTAGAACCCAAAAATCAGTTATGTGAACGAGAAAACGGAGAGCACTAACAATATCAGCCTGTTGAGTAAAATTATTACAACAGATATATATGCGAACAAGGGACTTATCGTTTTGCAAGTACAGGTTGATGAACTCTGTTGTAAGACTAGATGCAGGTTTCGTGTCTTCTTCGCCATTGTAACAGCCACACGTAGTCCTGAATATCCGTGAGTGAAGTGCCGTAAGTCCTGAGCGGCTCTGCTCCGAACTGGGTGACGTGTGAAGCTCTGTTGAGTTGTGTTGCTGTGCTGTTATCCTATGTGTAGGAACGTTTGCTTGTGTGGGTGTCAGCGCATGACTTGTTGCTACCTTATCGGACGGAAGACAGTCGACGTCAGATGAGTCACCCTTATGTGTCATGATCTGTACGTTTAGGGAAAGGAAGACAAGTCTTGGGATCAAGGGCTTGGCTGTGAGCTATGTAGTCAAGTGAGTCACAATCCTGTGGCGTGATTTGTGAGTGCAAGAAAAAATAGATCTCGTTACCTAGCGAGTGGCGGTGAGCTGTACAGTCATGTATGTGGCGAAAGAGTAGCCACAACCTCAACAGGGACAAAATCGAACAGGCGTCGAAAGTTTAATTTTTTACTCTCGCACTCTCTTCATGCAGAACATAAGGCGACTCAGCTGACTTCGGCCTAGGTTGCAGAAAGGAAGGTTTGTTTGTGGAATTCATGATTGCATATAGTTTTGCAGTGCTTGAATACGCAAACCCAAAACGGAGAACAATTCGGATCATCAGCCAACACCTTCAGTTTGAAAGCTGGACAGCCGACAGCAGTGTTTAGCCTAAGGTTTGTGGAACATTCTAACTCTTCAAGAATGATTTCCATTAATGTTCCTGGTTGCCGGGTTTCTGTAATTGTCGGGCCACAAATCGTTCAACTGCTGGGTGGGAAAAATAGGCGCAGTATCATGGTGGACTATAATGTTCACAACTAATCAAACTGTGATCGGTACAAGCCGTTCCACGATGAGGAGCCGCGCTGGATCACTCAGCCGTATTGCACTTCCTCTGAGGCCTTGCGGCGTCAGATACAAGGCGCCTTCCGAAGCTAGATGGTTCTAACCCATTAAACACGCGTAAAATCAAGTGCAATAAACGAGCAGCAAGCTAAAACGGATATCGCATTGTTACACGCACCAGTCATTGAGTTTCAACAAGCCAAATCCACAACGATGCACAGCTAACGGTCGTTCAATTGAAGGAGGCTTTGTGCAATAATCTATATACCCGAATATGATGGTATTCTGCTGCGCATTTGCTAAAGGCCACGCACAAATCTGAATCCAGGCAAGCAGTAGTCTGCTGATTACCCATGATAATTTCACAACTCGAACTCGGATGCCTATTGCAACTGAGTAGAGAACCTGTAGTGTCTGTAATCCGTTGTCACATTTACCATTCTTCCTGAACTTGAACCACACTTTGTAACTGTCGTTCACATTGTATCATGACGTTTGTTTTAATGTTACGAACACACAATTTTCCGGTGCGACCTGCTGACTTCTTGCTGAACGACAGTATTTACGCCCGTTGAACTGTTTGTTGACTGTTGAACCAGTGGGACTAAATCTCTGTGTTTGTGTCAACTGTT
>NW_008751668.1:1794773-1800746 GCF_000715545.1 Opisthorchis viverrini
AACAAGGGACTTATCGTTTTGCAAGTACAGGTTGATGAACTCTGTTGTAAGACTAGATGCAGGTTTCGTGTCTTCTTCGCCATTGTAACAGCCACACGTAGTCCTGAATATCCGTGAGTGAAGTGCCGTAAGTCCTGAGCGGCTCTGCTCCGAACTGGGTGACGTGTGAAGCTCTGTTGAGTTGTGTTGCTGTGCTGTTATCCTATGTGTAGGAACGTTTGCTTGTGTGGGTGTCAGCGCATGACTTGTTGCTACCTTATCGGACGGAAGACAGTCGACGTCAGATGAGTCACCCTTATGTGTCATGATCTGTACGTTTAGGGAAAGGAAGACAAGTCTTGGGATCAAGGGCTTGGCTGTGAGCTATGTAGTCAAGTGAGTCACAATCCTGTGGCGTGATTTGTGAGTGCAAGAAAAAATAGATCTCGTTACCTAGCGAGTGGCGGTGAGCTGTACAGTCATGTATGTGGCGAAAGAGTAGCCACAACCTCAACAGGGACAAAATCGAACAGGCGTCGAAAGTTTAATTTTTTACTCTCGCACTCTCTTCATGCAGAACATAAGGCGACTCAGCTGACTTCGGCCTAGGTTGCAGAAAGGAAGGTTTGTTTGTGGAATTCATGATTGCATATAGTTTTGCAGTGCTTGAATACGCAAACCCAAAACGGAGAACAATTCGGATCATCAGCCAACACCTTCAGTTTGAAAGCTGGACAGCCGACAGCAGTGTTTAGCCTAAGGTTTGTGGAACATTCTAACTCTTCAAGAATGATTTCCATTAATGTTCCTGGTTGCCGGGTTTCTGTAATTGTCGGGCCACAAATCGTTCAACTGCTGGGTGGGAAAAATAGGCGCAGTATCATGGTGGACTATAATGTTCACAACTAATCAAACTGTGATCGGTACAAGCCGTTCCACGATGAGGAGCCGCGCTGGATCACTCAGCCGTATTGCACTTCCTCTGAGGCCTTGCGGCGTCAGATACAAGGCGCCTTCCGAAGCTAGATGGTTCTAACCCATTAAACACGCGTAAAATCAAGTGCAATAAACGAGCAGCAAGCTAAAACGGATATCGCATTGTTACACGCACCAGTCATTGAGTTTCAACAAGCCAAATCCACAACGATGCACAGCTAACGGTCGTTCAATTGAAGGAGGCTTTGTGCAATAATCTATATACCCGAATATGATGGTATTCTGCTGCGCATTTGCTAAAGGCCACCCACAAATCTGAATCCAGGCAAGCAGTAGTCTGCTGATTACCCATGATAATTTCACAACTCGAACTCGGATGCCTATTGCAACTGAGTAGAGAACCTGTAGTGTCTGTAATCCGTTGTCACATTTACCATTCTTCCTGAACTTGAACCACACTTTGTAACTGTCGTTCACATTGTATCATGACGTTTGTTTTAATGTTACGAATACACAATTTTCCGGCGCGACCTGCTGACTTCTTGCTGAACGACTGTATTTACGCCCGTTGAACTGTTTGTTGACTGTTGAACCAGTGGGACTAAATCTCTGTGTTTGTGTCAACTGTTAAACGTCACAATAAATCCCTGTGACATTTTTTAGCCGTGAATAATTTTCCTACCGTGGAATATTTCACTCACACGGAGCCATCTGCAGGAAATCTCGACGAGTGAATATTTTCCTCTCTCAGCCAGTTACTGCATTCGGATCGGTGTAGTGGACTACTGAACCTACGCATTCGTGAGTCCCCATTTGACTACTCATTGCTTTCCTATTGTGATTTTTGTGATTTTGCATTGGTTACTTTTGCTTGTTAATTTATCCGAACACGCTGGTTAGGTCCTAGTCCGCTACAAACCAAGTAATGGACAGACAGTATTTTCAGCTTCCCGTGGTTAATTAAAAATCATATTGTCCAGAATAGTTTCTAGCTGATTAAAAAGTTACGGTTTTCGAAATATTTGACCAAGATACCTACAATTTTCTGCACAAATTCTTCAAAGCTAAGCATTTTGAAGTGAATCTTATCATAATCGCACAATCCTACCCGTCCTTGCAACGAGCAAGCACTGTTCCCCCTAGAGTGGATTTATTAATTATGGGAAGGTTAATAAATGGAGTCCAACATAGGGCTCTTGGCGTCTTCTGCACTTATGCTCCTGAGGCCAAAGTGAAGAATTACACCTGACTTTAGAGGGTCTGAAAGCAAATCGAGCGCCGATTGTACTCTCACATAGAAGGAGTCCAAGCTGCATGCAAGAAATTTTCCTCTTGTTAGCAGACACCTAATGTGGAATTATGAGAGGAGTCGTTGCTTCTGCATGGTAATAGATAACGGACTACCATTTATTCTCTGGCATGCAGGGCGCTCTGAACTTTCTAACCCTCTCTATTTTCCTAGCTGGGCGGTCAGAAAGCTGAACGAAATCGAAGAGGAATATATGTCAGCACAACTTCTAGCGTGCATTCTCCATGGTTTACCAGCTCCTGTTATCCATTCCAACACAAATTCTACACACTTTGTGATGCACTTGAGAGACGGGAATTGAACCTGAGTGGAACAATAGTGGTATCCCACAGAGGATTGTGTTCTGTTCCAGGGACTCCCCCACAATAAATCTTCTCGGGACTAAACTGTGAACACATTCCTGCCAACATGGTTCTCCCGGAGTTCTCCCGGAGGATGACTCCCCAGCTCACAGGGGAACTTTGGGTGTATCCTAGGCAGACGAAATAGCTTTGATTCAGCTTGACGAAATATTTTCGGTTGATTTTTGGCCAGTTTCTTAGCAAAGGCCACCTTCCTGCTGCTGAGAGAAGATTTGGCGTTCACAGGTCTGGTGATGGTTTATCACCCAGTAGCTGCAGTCTCTGTTTGACTCCCTTTCATACCCCCCTGGGCAACGAGTACTCCTTCGACCTCGCTCGCGCGTGGCGAAGATGCCCTTATATACGGGCAGCTAAACACAAAATAAAGACGCCATTGTCATTTGTGATGCCATATATTTTATCTCACAAAATATCTTATTGTAATTTAACAAGTTCCACCACTCCATAAGCTGAAGCTCCGCGGGATCCAAGGAAGAAGTCACATTGAAGCATGGCTTCATTTCGAGCAGAGCTTCTCTGACGAATACCGGATTAGCCTGTTCTAGTTCTGAATTGCCCTTGCCGTATTTACTCAAGTCCACATATTAGGACCTCTCTTCTCTTTTGCCCACTTAATCGACATTCCGAATGCTCTTTAAAATCCGTCTGCTTTTTGCTGCCGGACGGAAATATTGTGGTTCTAAATCCAGAGCTGAAAGCAGTGGTCTTCTGAATCGTGGCAATAAGTGTGTGCATATCTCAGCCGGTGAGGAACCAGCAACCATCTCCATCATGCAAGGTGTGAATGAACCAGAGGACCTGAGGGAACTGGACAGAAAGAAGGACTTGGGCAAATGGCTCACTTCATTCATTTACACTCTCCATCACAAAACCTTTTTCGATGGTTTCGCTTCGTACGACTCGACGCACGTTTGTGTATTATTACTTTATGCGGCTTATATCAGAATACGACAAACAACTTATCCACCCGGGGCTCAAGGTGAGCCGTACATCGATTGATTGTGCCCAGTAGGCCACCATGAAAGTGATCGCCGGCCTCGACTCTGACGCCACCGGGAAGGATATGGTCAGTCTCGCGCACTGGGACTTGAGTCCACAGTGCGTAACAAAAAGATGACGTCTGGGTGGACATTGGAATTGGGATGGCAGTTTTAAAGTACAAGGAATCCTCATCAGCCCCCCAATTATGGACGCAAACCAGAAAATGGAGTAACTGTCCAACAATATTTTACCATCAGAGAGTTCTCTCGTTGGCCATCACGTAATGAGCTTTCCGAACCCTTCATTCGCGGCTTCACTGGTTTACCCCTAAAGCCGGCAATGCCCTGTCATCCATTCATATTCCCCAAGCGTACTGAACGAACAGTGAAGAGTATTCCATAACCTGCTGTCTGATAGTTTGACCTACTAACATGCGCCATAACATATTCTTATTTAATACAGGTGCCTGAGCGCTTCTTTCCCCTTCCCCGCCATCATACATTTGCTTTGAGTTAATCTGATGTGTGTGTGTGGATGTTTTTTTACTATCCATACGAATGATGACGGGAAATTTACTGCTGATTCTGTTTGGCTTTGGGTTTACATAAGTCCCGCTCGAAGTCGATAATTTCGTCGTCTGCACCATTCAATTGTCCATTTCACTGTCGAGGAGAAAAGCTGCAATATATTTGTGACAAGCACATATCCAAGCCAAACGGGAACTGATTTCGCTTCACCATTAGTATTGTGGTTCATTTTCCTCCATTCTTTCATTCGTCCGACAATTATAAAGCACTTTCGTCTCTACTAGCTTGACTGCTTTCTGCGAACCACCCGATTCTGAAGTGCCTCTGGTCAACAAGACTTTGGTTACGGGAAAGGGAGGCTTCAGATGTGGACACCTCTACAAGTTCCTGATTAGCGACAGATTAGCCGAATCCAGACTTATGACCGGCCTGATGGCAGTTTTGACCTTTTGTACTTCTGACAGCATGCCGGAATTCCAAGTTCCTGCTGGTACTTAACCATCGCAGAGCCGTCGAACATCAATGACGGCAATATGCGGGGTGAGGCAAGCATCCCTAGCACACTGTCTAATAATGTCGTCTGTCTCTTATATTGTCGTCGCTTATTTCCTCAGATTTTCTTTACAACGGTGAGCTTTGAGCACATAAATTCTCACCTGGATGATGTCAGCTGTTCAGAAAATTTCACCGAGGTCGGCCACAAGCAATGATCTCGACTTTGACGTTTGCTGCGAAAGCCCTACAACCACTGGATGTAACTGACGGTGAACCTCCAGCTGTGTTCTGTCAGCAATGGCCTGTGTGGAAATGGATTTCAGTCGTCGTGGAGGACATAGATGGCCGATGTGCCAGGAAATCCCACCGGAACCGACTTGATCACACTGATTGCAGCGACCTGAGAGGGCGCTGGCTATTCGCACAATGAGATTGATTTCTCGAAATCTACGGCATTTTCAGACTTGCCACTTCATAATGCAGAATATTTACGCATAATATATATCCTCCTGTATTATTAAAAATCCTTTACTGTGGCGATTTGTTTAAGTGAATCAAATCTCCAGGCGAATAAACAGCGCCGACTTTGAATACGTTACCTGATGATAAAAAATCGCGAACCGTGGAAAAGGTTGACTCACATACAATGAACGTAACTTTTAGGTATTTTTCCACCAGAACAGATTTCCTCAACATTCCAGAATCTAAATGGCCTTCGGAGATGCAAGATATGGGTAGGCGCATTCGTGCAAACAAATTTTGGTCGATGATTATTTGTTGCCAGTAAAAATTCCGTAGTGCACGCTAATTATTTGCACGTTGACTGGCAAACTACAGTTTTTCATTATAGGTTGCGAATTATGCTAGAAAGACCTCGAGGTTCATCGGTCTTAACCGACGCACACCACTAACATGCAGCTAGAGGTACACGAGGCCTAACTAATCCATCCATCGGTAACGGAAAAAAGGCTCAAAATGGACGTCTTGAAATTGTGAGATATATTGGTCGTTTTGAAATTTACATATGTCCTCCTGTGAGGCGCATTTTCTTCTTCGTGAGGAGCATTCATTTGGATATTGAAGTCCTGAAATGAGAGGAAGATATAATTCAGGCTATCGAAATATCACTATGAGGCGGGCGGCCGACAAACAGGTAGAGATACTTACCCCAGAATTCACTGCGGCGACTATGCTGTCGTAGATGCCTGCTCACACAATGCCATCCTCAGCGGTTATTTCGCATGCCTGTTTACTGCACCTCTCAAGAAATACGAGACTTACATGTAATGCATAGGACCTCATTAACAGATAAACTTTTCGGAGCCGATGGGTCACATGAAATCATCTTCGTCTCTTTCATCTAGCTGGCGCTCTACAGAGTTAG